>NC_142243.1:63218266-63371138 GCF_052056855.1 Sturnus vulgaris | reverse complement strand
ATACATGAAAGTACTCTTCCATGAAAACAGTTTCACCATAAGCATGGCTGGATGCAGCCACAATAACATCAAGTTGTCCTATGGTGTAACAAGTGGGAAAGAGCCATGCTGGGCTAGCAGAAAAAGGTTACAAGCTGCTGCTGGAGCTGCTGCCCTTCTTCCCAGTTCAATGACAGACTCAGTAAATATTTGTTTTGGGACAGCTGTAATAATAAGATACAAAGTTTTTGCAAACTTAAGCCATGTAGAGTGAAATTTTGCTATTGGCTATGAACATTCTGACTTTCCTTGTTTCATCAGGGATTGAATGTGGGGGAGAGCACTGTGCTCACCAACAGGAAAACAGAAAAAATGAAATGCACAAGCAAGAATTCACAAATGAAACTAGCGGTAAAGTAAGTGGCTTAAATACACAAACAAGGATTCACAAATTAAACTAGTTGTAAAGTAAGTTGCTTAATTTTTGGTGGTTAAGATTTTGCAAATTGCAACATGTTGTACACTTTTGGGCAAGTTTGAATAGACTCCACAGCTTGGAAAAAGTAGATTTCTCTTTGGATCAGTCCTAGGAACTTTATCATTACCAAGAGGCAGTCAGGATTTCAAGTATTTGACTGAAATATTTTGCAACTAGAAGAGAACCTGAATTTCACATCAGTTGTTCTCTCATGAAATTCTTAGATTTTCATTCACAGGTCTAACTTGTGTGAGACTAAACTCATACACAGGATACATTTCTAACTGAAGTCTCACGCAGAACTGAGCAAAATACTTTTTATCCCAATGTTTTGTGACTTGAAAAACAAGAAGAAAAAAAAAAAGGAAGAAATTTAAATCTTGGTCTCTATTTTTGCAACAGTTCTACTTTTCTATAATTCTGAGCATATAGTTCAGAATCAGAGATAAGCCAATTTCTTTATTTCTTACAAACATATAGAAGTAGTTTATTCATACAGAACTCAGTTCTACCTGAAAGCACTTCCACAGAGTTTGGTGCCAAAGTTAGCAGAAACACAATATTAAAGTATAGGAAACTCATCTCTAGTTTACACTCAAAATGAGATGTTGAATATAGAGCAAATCTGAAGATTTAATAAAGCAACATATACTCACTGGAGGCCCAAGAAGTCCTTTACTTTCAGTAAAATTAAAAATTCCATTGGTGTCATTGAGAAGTAACTAAAAAAGGAGTTAAGAAACAGGTTGTTTCAAATGGTTTATCTAAGGCACAAACACATTTCTAGAAATGTAAAATTATCTCTTTAGAACTATGAAAAATCCCCAGACATAAGTAAGGCCACAGAAAAGGCTCTCTACTTCTAATTTTCTGTATACATCTGGAATAACAAAAGGTAGAATTTCTTTTACATTTCTTCTGTAAAGATCTCAGTATGCTTTCAGATATTTAATTAACTGACTCACATTTTTAATTTGAAAGTTATGACACCAAATTTTGCAGCCTGAAGTAATTTCTGCTCGGCAAGATAAGGATCAAATGGAGGTTTTATACTTCAGTATGTCACTGGCATTCTAAGATAGTGAATCAGTCTGAGCACACTCATCCTCTGCTGTAGAATTGAAGTTTTAATTATATTCTGGACACGTCTGCATCACACTATGCAGTGCCATGCTGTGATTCCTAAGTCAGCACTGATCACACTGCTGTGCCTGAAACTGGCTTGGAACCCCAAACTGAGATGTGGAGCAGCTCCTGCCCGACCCAGCTCTGAGTCTCCAGATTCCTGAACAGTTCAGTGTATTTGCACTGCTTCCTATCCTGGAATTGGTGAGCTCCCCATTAGCCCGGGCATTTCTGCATAATTTGATTACAGAGTCATAATAGTGAAGGTGGACAGGAACCTTTGGAGCTCTGGTCCAACCCTCCTCAATGCAGATCTGCATGGATCAGGTCACTCAGGCACTTGTCCAGTTAATTCTTGAAAACTTCTAAGGAAGAAGATGCCACTATTGTTTTGGGCAATCAGAGTATTTGATCATCGTCAGGGTAAGAAAAGTTTTACTTATATTTGATTGGAATTTCTTTTTTTCCAACTTGGGCCTCTTGCATCTTATATTTCCATACACCTGCAGGAAGAGGATGCTCCCACGTTCTCTGTATGCTCTGGTTGTGTAGTTGTAGGCAGAAACAAAGTCTTTCCTTAGCCTGCTTTTTGCCAGGCTGATCAGACACAGTTCTCTCAGTGCTCTAGTCCCCTGAACATCTTGGCAGCCCTGGATGGGGCTTGCTCCATTATGTCAATGTCTCTCTTCTCCTGGGGATCTCACAGCTGGACACAGCACACTCCAGAAGTGGTCTTGTGAATCCCCATCACAAGTCCCTGAGTCTATCAGTAGAGCTAATTTTACACCTATTTTATCATTCTCTTATCCACTTCATAGGCCATCAGTTTGATGATAGCAAGGCTATAGGAGACTGCATCAGAAGCTTTGCTAAAGTCAGAGTCTACAAATTCAGTGTCCATCCCTTGTCCACAGAGAAGCAGTGATTTTGATCAGGAGCAAACTGCCATTAGTAAATCCATGTTGGCTCCTCCCCATCAGATTCTTGTCCTGATGTTATGATTAGATTTCATTTTGGTTTCAGATAGCTAGCTTCCTGGTTTAAATAGGTGTTCCCAATATTGTATCACATAGTCTTAGAGAACTGTTCAAGACAGACAATATGTAAGTGCTTGCTCCACATAAATGTTTTAGGTGAAAAGGCATCTTTACTCTGTTTCTGTTGGTTAAATTTCTTTCATTACAATGGTCCCATTTGACACTTTAACCTTCTTTTGGATTCAGAAATATGTCCTGAATCCCCTTGGAAGCTTAAAATGGTCTATTTGTTTAGCAGGCAAGTCATGCCACCCATTTCAGTATAAAGCTCTGTGTGAAGCAGCATATTCCCATTCATAATAATGAAAATCTGAATTTCGCAAGGCCAGGAGAGGGCATGCCTTCAGGTGACAGGGGTTTACTTAGCACATGAATAAACAGATTGCCACTGAGGTTTTGTGATTTGAATTTGAGATTTTGAGATTTGAATGCCTCTTTTTCTCCATGCAACCACGTGCAGATCAACATGACCAGATCACAATATTTTTCCAACATTTGTTATGAATACAGTATCCAGGAATTGAGTTTGAAACTGCCCTGCTTTGAATAGGAGATTTGACCATATGCCCTTCAGAGATCACTTCCAATATTCTTATAAGTCTCTGAATATTATTTTTCAAATCCAGATTACACATCCTATCCTATCCTATCCTATCCTATCCTATCCTATCCTATCCTATCCTATCCTATCCTATCCTATCCTATCCTATCCTATCCTGTCCTGTCCTGTCCTGTCCTGTCCTGTCCTGTCCTGTCCTGTCCTATCCTATCCTATCCTATCCTAATGTCATCTGAGCATGGCAGTGTATGGTCAGTTTTCTGTACTTTGAGGTCACATTGAATAATTCCTACAGCTGAAGCCTTGCTGCTTCTACTAGGTGCTTCTTTCTTTTCCCTGTCCTCATGTTCCGCAAAAAAACACTGGAAAAATTGTTAAGTAAAAATAGGGTTTAGATGCTACAGGCAACACTCTGTCTCCCAGGCTGCATGAACTCTGCTGCACTCTTCAGGGGTAGAATGATGCCCTTGGTCCCACTCTATATCCAGTTCTACACGGCCCAGAAAAGGAACAGGACATGGACTGCTACTTTAATGACAGTAATAAAAGAATCCTGCTGCTGCAATTGTTCTGCTTTATCTGGTGGCAGAAATCCAGGAGCCCTGGATTTACATGGTCTTTTCATTGTGGAATCACTCAGTATTCATTGTTTTTGGGCTCAATCCAAACTATATGGAAGCCAGTGAAAAGAATCCCAAGGGCTTTGCTGAGTTTGGGATCAGGCACATTGTATATTTTACACATACAGTTGATCTGCAAATGGAAATTGTGGCTGAAAGTCAGAAAGCTGTACATAATGCTGAAGAAGATTTGAAAACAAAAGGTAGAAGAGTGATGATTAGAGGACAAGATTGTGCTCTTCACAACTTCCTCCAGGTATGTAATTATTTATCTTAGAGTTCGGGTGTGCAAACAGCTTTAATAACAACAATCCAGAAATATAACTCTTCAACACATTGAATTAGTGCAGCAAGTGCTGACTACAATAGTAAGGATAACATTGTTTTCCATATTTTCTTCACTGCTATGTTTTAGGATGATTGTCTGAATTGGTTTCTAAGTAAACCTTCAGCTTTGCATCCAAAAGCCATGAGTATGGCCTTGTCAGAATTATAAAAAGAACAGACTGAAAAAAATCTTTTGACATTTGCTTTACACCCTCAACATTAACCTTTCTTTGTGACTTTCGTTTTTTGTACCTAAACTATGGATGAATAGTGCCAGCCAAAGATAAAGGTTTAAAAGTTTGAAATTTAAATCCAATAACATTTCTCTATTAAAAATTACTTCTGTACTATACCGAACTAAATTGGTGTGATAAAATTATGGCAACAAATATGGTTTTCTGGTTATCATTATTCCATTCATGAAAATGCACCAAGTATCAGCAACTGTGCTCCAAAAGAGTTAAATAGCCAATACAGGATGAGAAATATTGATTTCAGTGTTTTGGAATATCAAACAGCAGCAAGCAGAGGGACTCTTTTTTTTTTTAAACATGACAGGTCAGTGCAGACTTCATGATCAATCACAGGAGGCAACAGAGGAGGCAGCAAGGACAGGAAGCCTCTGAGACCCACATTGCTGGTGGGAGCTGCAGAAGCCTGGAAATGGATAGGTTCTACTGCAGACCTCAGTTTTAACCCTAACATGTATTTCCATGGTATGAAAAGTGGTTCTTGAAGGAATCAAATCTCCTCCATTCACATGGGGACCAGGTGAAATGAGAAGGAAACCAAGGCCCACTTTTCAGTGCAGGTCAATCAATGTGCTATCAGCCAGATACTGGTGAGACCTGGCCCTGAGCCACAGCTGTCCATGTCAGCTCTAAATATTTCAACAGTGCTCAAACTGCACTAACTCTTTATTTGCTTTTATTTTCGTCAAGCAGCCTGAAGTGGGTTTAGTTGTAGCCACACAGACCTTCTTAAGAAAACTTCCCTCCAACTCTGATGGATCAGTCCATTGGACTTCTGAGGCCCAAGAAGTATTGTTCTTGGCTACACAATGGTTAAATGAATGACCCTGACCTGGAGAGTAATCTCTCTAAGTGCCCTGTGGTTCACTCAGACCACTGATCTTTGCTGCTCTACCCACATCAAGCCAATATCCACATTACAGCAGCTGGCAGTGTTGTTTATTTTAGTTCTGCAATTCCAGCTGCAATTGATAGGTCTGCTTGCAGTAGTTCTTTTCCATATTTGAAGCTTACTACGAAAGATGAGACTGAGTCAACAAAACGCACTTGGATAATTTAATGTCTATCTCAGCAAACTTATTGCAAACAAATGTCCCGTTCTTACACAAACATTTGTGAGCTAGAAAGAATTCCATGTCATACATAGTGACGCATACTTCCACACACGTTTAATTAGCTGTATCAAAATCCAGTACACCAAGTCCTCAGGGAAATCTTCTGATTAACAACATAGAGGATTTCATGGTTCTTGCTGTGCCTCCCCAGAACATCTACACTACAAATGTATATAAAGCCATAAATACTCTGAATTTTTAAAATGAGCTCACTTCTAAAACCCAAAAGTACTTAGAGAAGGAAATGGGTTTCTGTATGGATTTTTAATACACCTAATGCCATACAGATTCTGCCAGGCTCTATACATTTCTGCAATACATGGTAAAAGTAGTTCATACAGGGGATCTGGAGGATTCAGAAGATGCACTTTAGGTTTCTTCAGACATAGCTGCATGTTTGACATGTGGGTACTGTGACTAGTGCAGGTAGGGACCATGCAGCCTCCAGCAAACAAGTGTCATTAGCTCGTGTCAGCTTCAATAATCTTTTAATGTTCTTTATATGTACTGTCCTCCCTCTGAGGCTCTCACAGTGTTTTTTTCAAGTGTTAATGAGCCATGGAGCAACACAGCGAGGTTCATTTTTACTGTAAACAGAGCTGTTTAGTCACTGATAAGAGTTAAGGTCCCACAGTGGCACCGTGGCAGGACTGTGAAAAAGAACATGAATTTTTCATCAGCATTGCTATCACAGTTATTGAGCAGTTCCCCAGAAACTCCAACAGTATTGTGATAAAGTGTTGAGCTGCTGACAGTGCTGCTGTGACCAGGATTCGAAAAAATCTTCACACAGCCAACATTTCTGTGAATCTATAATTCTGCTCATCCAAGACTCAGGATCCAAGATCCTAGTATTCTGCATGGATTCCCAGTGAATTCAGTAAATAAAAAACACTCATATTGGGACAGGTGATGTGGCCCATGGGATGCAAATTAATGCTGTATTTGCTATTGGCAGAGAAGCCTAAGTAAAAGCCCAGTTGTTTGAGTCAAAACAGTTTATGTGTAGTTCAGCTTTATGATAATGATGGCACCAAGCTCCCCTTAACACAAATTACTCAGCTGGGCATTTTCTCTTCTTGCAATTACAAAACACTTCTTACTTCCCTTATATGCATTCCTATGGACCTGTCTGGCTGTTTTAGGCACCTCCATCTCTCAGAGGTGAAGTTTCCTGCAGTCACTTACAGTTCCTCCAGATCTTAATGTCATACCAAGCCAACTACTAGGATTTCTGCTGTGAGCTCCAAGTGGGATTTATCCTAATCTCCAGCCTTCATTACTGATAACAGTACTGTTTTTGCAAAGGCTGATGTACACACAGCAAAACTGACTGAAAGTGTACCTTCGTCTAAAGCATACTGGAGAGTTTTTATGGGCTTCTACTATTTTACCTTTTGTTGCTTCCAGAGTCAGTGCTCTGGCTTGTACAGTGGACAACTGTCAGGAAACGACTCTCCCCCACATACTGCTGTGCCTAAGGTGCTTTACTTTTTTGAATATCCCCAGTTTTGTATTTCTCTGTTGATTTTTTTTGATGTTCACAACTCCAGCAGAATCACCTAAAGAGCTTGTGAGAGGTGCTCAATATGACCTCGTAGTTCTCGCAGGTAAGTTCTTTACCCACTTTTTTCCAATCTAATATTTTCAAAACAAATCTATTTGATATACAGACATGTAGCCGTGGAAAGGGGTTTTAACCCTTTAAGTGCAGCGGAAATAAGATGCACAGATAGATGGTCATCTTTCATGACAGGAAGAAAGAGACAAGTTTATTCAGAAATACACTTGGTTTTATAGCATGACTCACAATTCCAAGAGTAAAGAAGAGGTGATTGGTTCAGAGAGAAGATACCCCATTCCCAGGCCTGGTCACACACCACAACAGGTGTTCTATCTTGTTATTAATTCCTTTTTATTTTGACCAAATTATCACCCTGGGAGAAATTCTCCCTAGCCTTGAGCTGGACCAGCTTATCGGCTGGGAACAGAGCTGAAAAGCTCCAGCCTGGAATATTTTTCAGGCTGTAATTTTCTTACTTTCTCAATATGTGTCCCACACAGACATATTAAGATTCTTTTGTTTTGAGGAGTAGATTTATGTCCTGAATGTGAGCAGCAGAATTGCCGGTGTGTTAACCACTTATGCCCTCTTCTCTGTAAGAAGAGTTACAGACCTCAATGCTCGACATACACACTTACCTCAGGTATTGCTATGACTGGTCCTGGTGGTCCTGGAGGTCCAGGTGGTCCCACAATACTGTTCCCATTCTGTCCTGGTTCACCCTATTACAAAAGCATTACATGTGGAAAACCCATATACTAAGTGCTACATTTCACAGAGGTTTTTCGAAAAGAATGAAATTTGCACAATCTCACCCGAGGTCCTGGGTCACCCTTCTCTCCTTTTGGACCCTGCAGGTGATAAAAAAAAGAAAGAGCATAAGTGATTTAAAAGGGGAAATTATGAAATGTGGTCTCCCTTGCTTCACAAAAAGCACAGCAGTGAATTGCACGTACAGAACGATCAATCCCCAGCTCTCTCAAAACACACATGGGGCCAGCTAGTTTCAACTCAGATCTTCTGAGGGTTTGATGTTTAAAAGTATTTCCCAGAACTTTTGACAGAGTTCACAGACGACTAGAAGCAAATGAGCACAAAACATTTCATTAGCTGGGAATTAATCCAGTGAACCTTCCTTTCACTGCACTGAAATCAGCCATCCCTGACTGTGCTGTCCTTTTCCAGCATCAACCACATCAGTTGTGCTTGGGATTTCCCGGGGGATCAGATAGGAGAAGACAGGGAAGCTAAACTGTCATCTCTCAGGCAGCTTATTTCAAAGCTTGATCAGCCCCTCTGTAGAACTCTGTGCTGGAAATGCAGACACTTTGTCTGGCAGAAGTGAGGGGCAGGCGCCAGGGGACGAGCCGTGGGACTTCCCAAGCAAAGCATGCTGTAATCCTCGAGGGTCTTAAGCATGAGAAATACATTAAAATCACCTATGAGCCTGCTGGCTTTCCTCTAATTAAAGGCAGCTGATCTCTGAATAATTAAAAGCAGAAGGAGCATTGAGGAATCAGAACTAGCCTCTGGAGATGCCTGTATCTCTTCTGACTGATGAGGGAGGCATGGACATGGTACACTCTGCTCCTGTGCTTTTGTCTGAGGTAACTGCTCCAGGTTAAGCAGGACAAACACAGCCCCAGCTCTTCACACTCTGCTAGCAAGCACTGATCCTACTGACCCTTAAGAGGTAGGTTTGGGAACCAGTGTGTGTTAGGTGGTCACAGATTATCATAACCCTACTCACCACTTCTCCAGGATACCCAGCAATGCCAGGAAAGCCTGGTTTTCCATCCGTGCCTGGCATCCCCTGCCAGAAAAAACACGCAGTTATTCTCTCTCAACTGCATTCAGTTCCATACAAGCAGGAGGCTGCCATTGGGGATATGGCTCTGAACGGGCTGGTGGGTAGGTTTGGGGGAGGCTCATTATCCCATTAGTCATCTGCTCTCTCCACTCCTCCTGCTCTTTCCCCCTCTCCAGAGCAGGCTTAGGTTTTTTTTCCTTTCCTGCAGCTTCAATCGTTTTTCACTGCTTCCACCCCTGCTTAGCAAAAGGGTAAATTTCATTGCTTTCCCCCAATATACATTTGATGAATTATTTCCACCCTTGAGTTCAGTGACTCTCGAGCTGGAGGAAGAGAAGGGATGTAGACATTGGCACTGGACGTAGTCAGGAGTCAGGATGTGGGGCAAAAACCACCCCCTGCTGTATTTCAATGCAGGCCTGTATTTGACTGCTGGAATATGAACAGCTACTCTGTCCTATGGGAAAAACAGAAGCAGTAAGGATAATGCAGTTTGTCCTGAAAAAAAAATGGATAATAGAAGATTCCAAATTCTAAAAGGACCAGATAAACTGCAAGCTACACTTTTTGCTTCTGTTTTTCTCTGCATCATATGAAAGAGCAAAAGAAATGACACAGAGTCTAGTGATTCATCCAAGGGACCAATTACTCCTGTTTGCTTGGTTTTTTTTGGTGGGGTTTTTTGGGTGTTTGTTTTAAGTGGTTTGTTTTTTCTTTTTTTTTTTCTTTGGTTTTTCTTTTTGGCTTTGAGGGGTTTTCTATTTGTTGGGGGGTTTTTTTGGTTTCGTTTTGGTTTTTGGAAAATACTGTCTTGTTTCCAACTTTTTGCTCTGCCTGAAAAAAAGTATTTTTGGGTTTTAACAGCAGATACTACCACCATAAGAGATTTAATGTGCCTGCTTCATTAAGAAAGGTTATTCTCACTGTTATTTCTGGTTTTTGCCAGTGATCAGTGAAGTATGTGAGTCAGGAACAAAGTATGATTTCTGAAGTACTCTATTCTTCATTTTATAAACAATTTTATAGATGGCATAAAGGGTCCCTGAATGCTAATGGAATTTAGGCATCAGAGCAACTACGGGGATTTTGGTATCTGCATGACCAGCGAAAATGGTACTTGGGATGTAAACCTCTCAAGTGCTTATGGAAAATTATAAATATCTCTCTGCAGCAAAGGTAAAGGGGCACAGGAACCTTGGAACAACAGCATTTCTGCAACAGAATGTTGTCATTTCAGGCATGTTGGTACTTGCAGGACAGCTTCCTGCCATTACAAACACTGAATAATTTGTCCCATTAGTTTTCCTAATGAAATTTAAATGGGAAGTAAAGATCCAAGATAGGTTTTATTGCACCTAGTGTATCCAGAGACATCCTCATTTCCAACTCCCTTCATATTTTAAGAATGTAGCTCATTGCTCAGGTATAAGAGGACAAAGATCTTTTTTAGTTGGAGGGTTAAAGAGATAAATCGCTTATTTTTAAAATAACCCTGTAGTCACACCACTTAAAATACACATATATTTCTAATGCATCTATCACATAAAAATAATAATTACTAGAAAAAGGACCTCAGAAGAAAGTACATGTAGGGATAATAATTAAGAGAATATTCTATGATCTCAAACTGATTAAGAGGAGTTAAACTACTGTCCTGTGTGTCAATGCATCAGCTTTAATTATCATGCTGACAAATATCTATGCGAAATGAAAACACTCATAATATGTACAGCAGATGGAATTTATGGCAAGAAGAGTCCTGCTACATTGTTGGTATTTTTAAAAAATAAACAAGCAGATGCTGCTAGAAGACTGTGATAATACTCTTGTCAATACTCAACAAGCATAGCTGCATTTATCTTGTTTCCTAGAGTAAATTTTGACTTCAGGGCTGTCCCAAATGCCGGAGAAGGCTATTTTATTTTATTTTATTTTATTTTATTTTATTTTATTTTATTTTATTTTATTTTATTTTATTTTATTTTATTTTATTTTATTTTATTTTACTTTAATTTAAATTTTATTTTAATTTTTATTTTCAATGAGTCACATCAGCGCTCTCTGCTGGCTTATCCTTGCAAAAGACGCTCAGGTCAGACAGGGAGCAGCAAGAAGCAGCGCAGTCCCAAAGAGGAGTTTTGGGGTAGGGTCCAAGAGGAGTTCAGAGCAGAACAGGCAGGGATAACACGAGCCTACTTCTGTAGCACAGACCTGTGTCATGGGTGGGGTGATAGCTGCACACCCCCATACGAAGGAACAGGGGGCATGTGGAATATAGTTCTCTCTCTAAGCTTTGCTGATTTTCTTCTTTGTTCTGGTGAAAATGTAAAGGGTCTTGCAAGATGCCTTCGAAGACGTGCACCTTTTAGGTGCAATTTTAGATGCAATTTTAACCCCATTTTAAGCAGAAGTCTTAAGCACCGGGTTGTACTGGCTCCTGATACTCACAATTCACCAAAGAAAGGGGTTTGTGAAGCCATCCTGGGCTTTGATATGCTGACAGAGCAAGAAATGTCCATTATCCCCTAAGTGCATTAAGGAATGAAAGGAAACAGAGGAAAGAAACAGCTGATGTTTTAGATCAGGATAAATAAACTTCCCACCTTTGAACCTGGTGGACCTATGTTGCCTCTTTCTCCCTGCAACAGAGATGCAGTAGGGCTCAAGTACTAAAGTGAGCAGTAATTGCAAGAATTTTAAACATGCATGTTACTTTCCTTAAAAAACGAAGGAACCGAATGGAGTAAAACAATTAGTAAAAATATGGCACATTTTTGGTCAAGGGATGCTTGGCATACATTTGTGATTTGGTTCTGGGATTTTAACCACCCAGTTGCCACCCACATCTGAAGAGTTTGTGGTCACGACTCATTATTTCTGCTGAGCATCGACCGAGCCGCATGCCTGAACTCTCATTCTGATGTCTGAAATCAGCTCATGGTTACATTCCCCAGATCTACCACTGCAGCCATGGCCTCATGCCTCCACGAAGGACTCACCACCTTCCCCCAAAACAGCTAACACAGTCCCCCCACACTGCTGGTCCCTCCACCTACCCAGGCACTGCATCAAACCGCGAGTGAAAGAATGAACACTGTGCGGTTCTGCCTTTGGGGCCGATTCTGCAGGATTTTAGCCCGACATAGACACGGTTCCTCAATTTTGTAACAGACAGAGAATATCCAATTTCATTTATTTCTTTGGAGATAGAGAATATAAACCGGAATAAATCAGCCATTGCCTCAAATGTTATGTTTATGCTTACTGCTTTTTGGGTGTTCTTCTATTCAAGTGTGTGTGAAGACTGTAGGCTGTTTTTTAATGAAAACAGCTTTTTGTAATAATAAAAGTGAAAGCGGAATTTGGATCCATGCTTACTTGCTCGGAAAGAGAAAATTGATCATAGTTGGTTTTCTCTGACAGCTGTACTCGTCTGGGGTATTTGAAGGATGAAGGATGCACAAAACAGAACTATACCTTCAACTCCTCGTGATGCATTAGCTCTTGGTTTTGGGAAGTGGGTGGTTGTTGTATTTTGCCACTGTTGCCTAGTGAAGTCATTTATAATCATGAAAAGTGGGTGTAAAATTCCTCCCCATGAGAATGATAGTGTATTATAACCACTTTATATTAATTTTGCCATAGTGTACCTGGTTTTGTAAGATGTCATGCAATAGCATCTTCCTTTCTGTTTCTCCTGTGTCTTGGGGATGAATGACTCATGATTAAACCAAAGTAATGGTGAAGTCTCGTGGCCAAGGCTTATGACTACCTCTACCTCTCCAGCCCATTTCCTAAATCTTAGGAATCACACTACCTTCATTTCTGAAATTTTTGTGAAGCAGCATTTCTTAGAAACAAGATTTCTAGCTAAGGACAGAGAATAAGTTCTTAAAAAAATTATTTTCAGCGTGGAGACTTGGCACCTACTCATGTGCACAGAGCAGCATCATGTGAGAGCACATCTATTCTTGCCAGTTCACTGCAGCATCACTCACCAACACGTGCTGTGCAAATTGCCATTTTTTCCCTTCTAAGTAATGTGCTCCAGCAGTAACAGGGGCAATACCCAATGGAGGGACTTTTTTCAGCCCTAGAAGCTGAGCTTTACAGACTCTAGACACGGGGGCTTGGCCAGATCTTTGGTGGCTGTTGTGCTATGAATTAGGTGCATGCAGTTATTGCCAGCAATGGGCAGTCAGTGATTAGTGCTGGGTGTAAGTTCAGGTGAAAATTTCAGGGGGAGAGAATGGGCACTGCCACTTCTCATCCTCCATTTCCTGCTCTTTCCATACTACTGTTATTTCCCAGAGCAATGAAGGCCTTAAATTTTTTTAGCTTCACTTTTAAGATGTTGTCATGCTGTACGACAAACCTGAGTGGTACTGGAGCTTTACATAGGAACAGGAAAAGCCTCTTCCTGTCTAAGGACCCACTCTGCAAATCTGCCCTTTCCTGCTGTGATTTTTCATCTCTCCATTTTTTTCCTCATGGGTTACACAACCAGTAGCAGCATTGAAGTGGAAAAATTCAGTCACTTCTAAGCTCAAATAAAACCAAGGCAAAGTAGACATTGCTCCTCCCTTCTTCCCCTCAGAATCACTTTCTGGGATCAGAAAGCCTCCTCATGCAGATTTCTATTTCAACAGCATACATGTAACCTCTCAGGGACCAGAGTGATGTATAAATGAGCAACAAAGAGAAATCGACAAATGTAAAAAAAAAAACTTAACATAGAAGCCATGGAATGTAATAACCCAGTTAGTATTTACTCACTGCTCTTGTTGGATGTGAAATAATTCTAATAAAACACATTCTGCCTAGATATGCAGTGTAAATGGGAACAAAATTTGTCCCAACTTAATGAATCTTAAACGAAAGCTGTTATGTTCAGGCAAATTCTGGGAATATAGAAATAAAAAAAATATAAGCCAAAGCAATAGAGATTATCTTTCAAGTGTTTTTACCTTTGGTCCTAATGGTCCACGCTGTCCAGGTCTTCCCACAGAACCCTATAAAAATATAATGAATTTACTGATAAATCCACATGGCACTTCAAAATAATTTTTTTTCAGAAAAAATTTAACTCGGTACCACAACTCTTACACAAACAATGCTGGAGTCCTGTGGTATTAACAGACAGCAATAAAATGTACATTTTCTTACAAATACAACTTCAGTGCTGTCACTGCATGCTATATATATTTTTAGAAAATATTAGAAATAAATTTATCCAAGTCCATTTGTTGCAATGGATGGCTTTCAACTGCTTACAATTTTTTGAATGTGCATTCTTGGCTAAAACTGATATACTACCAGTTTAGAGGAAACACAGTCTTGCTACGTTTAAAAGCAGTTTCCCAAAAAGCTTATTTCAAAAAACATTTGGAAATTTAAATTCTTCTTGTCTCTATGTGGTGGCCTGGGTTATAAAGAATAATGATGGCTCTTTGATAGTAATATGGACAGTAGTTCATTATTGGTCATTGTAGAAAGTTGAATGGAAGAGAAGGGAATTCAACAAAGCGGTTGAATTGTCTTTATCCGGGATATGAAGTCACTAATAGATGGTAATGCTAAATAATGACAAAACACCAATGAAACTTTACACTGATCTGTGGAAGAAAAAGAAATAGAAACCCTGGAAATGAGAGCTGAACCATCAGAAAAAATTAATTTTATATTTCTACTTCAAAACGCTACCACTACTTTCTGATAAAAGATTAATAGAAATCTCAACAGTGCCAATAAATATAATTTATTTCCTAGCAGGTGTTTTGAGTTGCAGCCCCCTTAGAAGTAGATTCTCTGTTTTCACCTAAACACCACTGGGTACTGTGGAGTTGTAACAAGGTGTAAATGGCTCATAATGCAGTATCAGTTAGTATGCAAAAGCATTTTCATAATTACAGCAAAACTCTTCGTTTTGTTATCTTCTTTTTCTCATCTGCCTTCTGTACTGACTCAAACTTTGCAGAGTAATTAAGCAGTAACAGAAAAAATTTGTACAACTGCAACAAGATATTTTTTGAATATTTATAGCTGAGTGACTTGGAAACAATGCCTGTTATAAAACCAATTTTGAGAGTAAGGCTGTGAATAAGGCAGGTCAGAATGTGCAATTCTGGCCCTGGCTGTGGACACCTCCTTGTTCCAGCTTAAAGATTGAATACTTATTTTTGGAACTGTATTTTCGTGCTATTTTTAGTGTCTAGGAAAAGACAAAAGAAGGGGCAAAGTTCTCTAAGCTATCAGCTACAACCTCAGTGACTCACGATTACGAGTACTTTACACCAACACAGTAAAGGGCTGCCTGAAGTCACTCCTGCCTCCAGTGCTCAGATGGTGTCTGACGATTCATGGAAGGTCACACAGGCCTGTGGAGACCATCTAATCCAGTCACCCCCTTGGAGCAGAACTGTCACCAGCTTCAGATCAGGTCAGTCATGTTTCTGTCCAGCAAAGTCTTGGTAACTCCAAGACCAGACCTTCTGCAACCTCGCTGGGCAAATTGCCCCAGTCCTGCACCAACCTTCTAGGGAACAGCTTTCTCCTAAGGCTTAGCCTGAACATCACAAGCTGCAAATTGTGACCACTGTTCCTTGCTGCACTATCTGGCCCTATAAGGAACAGTTTGGCTTCATCATACTTGCAGTTGCCCCTTAGAGACTCCTAAGTAGCTACTGGATCATGCCTTTGTCTCCTTTTGTTTCCAGATGAAACCACTAGAGCTCCTTCTATTGTTAAGAATGACAGTGAATCCAAACGATCTGGTTGGTACTGATACATTATATTCCCATATTTCCTACTTGATGATTTAAGGGGCCCACACTAGCAAAAAATCTCCTGAGACACAGCGATGGAGAAAAAAGCACCCCTTTGTCTGTGACATTGCTTCTACAGTACTGGGAACAATTTTTCATTTTAAAAGTGGCATGTCATATTATGCACATTTGATTGGCAAACTATAACATTTCAGTTTCATCTTCATATGTGTGACTGACTTTCACATGTAAGAAAGGAGTTTATTAGAGTGAAATCAGAAATAGAGAGCTAGATAACATGAAAACTCTTATTCCGCCCTTTAATATCTCAAAAATATATCACAGCAGAATCAAAAAAAAATCATTAGCTAATGAGATATCAGAGAAATACCATTCAGATTCTTTGGAGGACATTCTAGGGCAAGTGAATTCATTTCAGTGTAGTGGCTCTCAATCTGTAGCTGACTGGGGCTATAGGTTTCCAAAAAGCAGAATGGAGGAAACTTTTTTGGAAAAAACCCCAAAACAAACCAAAAACCCAACAACAAACTATACTCCCCTCCCCCGAAACACCCACTCACCTTTGGCCCCCTTGATAGAGGAATTCTTGATTCACTTAACAGGTCGATGCTACCTGATCCTTCCATATCCTAAGGGAAGAGACAAAATGCTACAGAATTTAAGAATTTATCTTTTGGGGTTTTTTTTCCTGGTTTGTTGTTTTCTTGGTTTTTTTTCCCCAACTTCTCTGTTTTTGGAAATTCTGTATAAACTGGAAACATACTGAACACTAATATTTTAATATTTTCTCATTAACTTTTTTTCTGAGACGAATGGGTGATGTTCTGGAGATAGGCTTTGCTCAAATGTGATAGAAACACGTTGCTCTTCCCTTCCTTACAGAAACCCTAGTCTTTATTGTCTTACCAACTTGACACCATTGCTCTAGCACTTCAGGCTTAAGAGCATCAAGCAGAAGTGAGACAGTATGTACTGTGTTTAGGCACACTTTTAAGCAGTATTATTCTGTGTAGCATTTACCTACCACCCAGCTATGGAAACACTAATAACTAATAAGGTTTACCAGAATTGATTTAGGCAGGGAGAACTTGCAAACAGTTTGTTAAGGGCAGCAATCACTTTTCATCAATAAAGGTTGTTCCTAATTTTCACAGTTGAATATTGAACTCCTGCCTAAAATACTGCTCTCTCAAATTGAGCAGAAAAGAAGAGTTCCACCATCAAATTGTAGAATTAATTATGTTGAAAGGGATCTCAGAGGCTGCCTGGCCCAACTTCCTGCCAAAAGCAGTGTCAACACTGAATTCCAATCAGCTTGTTTAGGGCATTGGAAATTCAGGCCTTGGAACTTTCCAGAGATGAAGGTTAAGTGTTCTCCGGACCAAGCAAGCTCAGCTCCCCAAGACTTTGCTTTTTTTTGGTTATCTGCTCCAGCCCACTGTCCATTTCCATTGTCCTCTGCTAACTTCAGAAAGAAGTCTCTGTCTAGTGGGAGTCCTTGAGAGCAGACTACCTATTTCCCATGGAGATTTTTAGTAGTTTTAAAGGAAACTACATAGAAAGCAGGAACCTCCCTCCAGCTTTCCTTGTCCTATGACATTCCAGATCGATGGTAGAAGCAGGAGTTGCCAGTTCCAAAGCAGCAAAGAAATAAAATTGCAGGCTGCCACAATTACTCGTTTAAGGCCCAGCACCTGTCATGTCCCCATCCCTTGGCTTGAGCCTAGTCTAAACTTGTCAAACATCTGGATGAACCATACCAGCAGGGAACTGTTCACTTGCTTTTAGCTGCAGTTTTAGTTGCAGCTGTGCTGGCTTAATTGCTTCCTTTTTCTGAAAAGGGAAAGTCTTAATCTTTCTTTGTTTCTCTTCCCTGCTGCCAGCCATCCAGCCTTTGTTTGCAATATCAGCATCCTGTGTAGAATCCCCTCACTTTCCTCTGGATGACAAAAATGGCACAAAGCATGTTACTTTTGGGGTGAAAGTGTTCTCTAAAATTTTAGTAAATTAAATTGGCTCGTGGAAGAATTGATGGAATACTGAATGTTAGTGCATGTGAAGGGTAGGCATGTGTCAGGAATGTGTGCAGATGGGAGAAGGAACAGGAGCAAAGGACAATCTCCACCTCCTAGTGACAACAAGCTCTTGTGTCAGCTTACCATGTTTAGAGGACCCATACTCCTGACCTACTTAGCTTTCTGCCAGTTAGTTAGACTTGAAATGGCCCAGCTTAGCACAGCTGTGATGCACTCAGGAGATGGTCAAAGGGAAAGGGTGAGATACCAATTAGATGACCTTCAGCTACTATTGAATGACATCATCTGACCTGACTCCACTGAAAAAGAGAGATTTTGTTCTTCTGTCCTTTCTGCCAACTCTACAAGAGCAAGAGAAGCAGAAGGAATGCACAGCTGGAATTGGGTCCTCCCTTTTGGGGGACCAAGGTGAGAGGCCTTTTGTGCAACTCGATCTGAGATTGCTGTATTGTTATTCAGACTTTCATTCTGCTCCTCCATCAGCTGTCAGTACCAACAGAAAATCTCAGATTCTTTTTGGCCTGTTTAATCAAACTCTCACTGCTTAGGGTAAACCACACAGTGTTTCTGGGCGCTTTCCCTTGACTGCACTGTGCCAGTCTGTTTTTCCCTTTAAGAGAGTGCTTGATGCCTGCTTTATATAACACATCATCTCTTTTGACATCTGCATGTTTTTAATGGGTTTACCAGGTACCTTCTGCAACTCAAACTGTTCTTTTGGCAAGCATAAGTGCCAGCAAACACCATGCCATTTGGTTTTTGCACATAGCTGATCACAGATGCTAACAAGTGCTAACAGGAGTGTTTTGCAGAAACAGCCTTACAGCAATAAACAGACTGCCAACCAAAAGGTAGTGTCACCCTCACAAACTGGCAGACCACAGTGCTGCCTCAACAGATGGCAGGGGTGGGCATCCAAAAGATCAGCTACAGCTAGCAAGCCTGTTTAAAGCAGTATTCCTCTCAGGGAAATGACAATCATGCCAATTTTGTTTGGGCTAGATAAAGTTCAAGATGAAGCCAGTTACAATACTGTTACTGCAGTTAGAGCTGAAATCCTTCTGCATTTGCATCCATAAAAGTGGGGACTCCCAGTTTTTACCCTTCCCAGCTCATCTGCTAAGCTTGCTCCTCTGACACTTGGGTATCAAAAGTGGCAGAGTTTGATCCTAAGCACCTAATTTCAGGAGAACTCTGGTAACATAATAAAGGCATGTTGCCTTCTACTCAAATAGTGCTAATGGGGAAAAGTGAAGGATCCCTTAAAGAATGGGTCCTCACAGGTCACAGAAGACGACTGTAAGTCAGAGAAGCCATCATTCTGAGCTAAAACTCAGAGCAGGCCTAGGATGAAGATGTGACTTGCCAGTCATTAACTCATTCTGAGACAAGCAGGTATTTTTTCAGGGAAGGCTGTGTATCAGTGCAGTGTGCCTAAGACAAGGAAAAGGACTGCCTGTATGCTTAGACTTCAATCTGCTTCTTGCTAACCCTTTCAGTGCTGGCAATTAAGAACTTGTGAACTGCTAGAGAGATTTTTTTCCATTGAAATTCACTGACATCAGTGAGATTGTTAACCGGTAGTGTATCTAGTACAATATTATTTAAACATCAGGAAGCAAATTGGGTCTCTAAACAATCTAATGCTTGTGGTCATGTCTGGGATGCCTCAAAGTGTCTGTAAAGAAGTGAAAAGTACAAAACAGTTGGGGTAGATTCTATGAGAAACATGTAGGGAAACCAGTATCTTTTATAGGTACGTACCACCACTTTGCTGCAGCCATTCTACAGATGGCCAGTCATTTTCGTCAAACATTCTTACTTCTCTGATGAGACTGCCCTGAATTACTGTGTAAACCCTATTACATCCTATGGCATAAAAAACTCCGAAAAACTTTGCTGAGCCAAACAGCTAAATTAGAATTGAAAAATGCATGGGAAAAAACGAAAAAAAAAAAAAAAGAAAGATGAGGACACAAATGTGAATATTGATATTGACACTTTCTTGGCCTCTCTTCACAAAGATGTTAATTCAGCAGCTCTAATTCTTGAACCTGAGTGTTCTGCCCTTGCCTTTCTTTACTGCAAAGTCACTTTCTGCTCCAACATTATCCAAATGAGCAGTTCTCAAATGATATGTAAAACTCATCTTCAGCTGGCCCAATCTCATATTTTTAAGTGATGAAGGTAACATTGTCAGAGGTAGAAAAAGTAACATTTGCAATTTTATATTTTCAATAGAACATTTTTGTCCTAAGTAGAACAGACCATGAGGTCAGAAATGAACGTGTGTCTCTGTATTTACACTCCTCAGCAAATTTCAATCTAGAACAAATTACTTTGTCATCAATTCAGGCTTAAATATCTGTGAAACATGCAGGTGATCACACTGTCTTTCCTCTGAAGGAAATATATCCATAGTTACAACAAACTTTGGAATAGCAAAATACCTCAAATCCCAAGCTGTAACTTAGTCCTGGTGGTCCAGGAGGTCCAGGGGGTCCAGGAGGCCCACGGGGTCCTGGTGGTCCAGGTTTTCCAGGAGACCCAATAGGGCCAGCTTCTCCTTTGGGGCCTATTGATCCAGTGACTCCAGTATCACCCTACAATAAAAATGCAGTCTATTGATGTTCTGAATATGCTTAAGTAGAGGCAAGTTAGTAGTTTTACAGAATCACAGAATGGTTTGGGTTGGAAATCTCATCCAGTTTCAATCCCTCTGCCATGGGCAGGCACGCCTTCCACTAGACCAGGTAGCTCAAAACCACATCCAACCTGGCCTTGAACATTTCCAGGAGGAGATCATCCACTGATCATGTTCATGGCCCTCCCCTGGACTAGTTCCAACAGGTTCATGCCTTTCTTTTGCTGGGGGTGCCAGAGCTGGACACAGCCCTCCAGGTGGGCTCCCAGGAGGGCAGAGTAGAAAGGGAGCATCACCTCTCTCGACCTGCTGGTCGTGTGTGTTGGTTCTGGCCGAGCTGGAGTTTGTTTTCCCCACAGCAGCCCCCACAGTGCTGTGCTTTGCACTGGTAGTCAGAAAGGTGTAAAGGTGTTGATAACACACCCGTGTTTTGTCTGCTGCTGAACAACACTGACACACCGTCAGCTCTGTCTCTTTAACAATTCTCTCATCCCCTCCTCCCATCAAGTGGGCTGGGAATGGGCAATACCCTGGGAGGGGACACAACTGGGCTAAAATAGCTGACCCAAATTAACCAAAGGGGTATTCCACACCATATGGTGTAAGCTCAGATGTAAAAGCCAAGGCAGAGAGGAGGAACAGGAGGCATGTGTAGTATTTGCCTTCCTGAGAAACTGCTTCCCAGGAAGTGGCTGAATTGAACTTTAATCTTTACTTCCCATACTCACTGATGGGAAGTAGAGATTAAACTTTTTTTGTCTTTGCTTATATGCATGCAAACTTTCACTTTCTTTTCGCTTTAGTAAACACTGCCTTATCTCAGCCTACAAGTTGTTTTCCATGTTATTCTCTCTCCCCAGTCCCGCTTGGAAGGGGAGTGATACAGATAATCTTGGAGTGGTGTCCAGCCAAGGTTACCTGGCTACTCCACACTTCATAGAGAAGCAAACTGGCCAGCTGAGAAACCACTCCTGCCCACTGCATTAGGTTACACAATAATAATCCCTAAGATTTCTCAGCCCTTCTCAGTAACGTGCTGCATTACAGTGATACTGTCATTCTATAAAAACACTATAAAAGACTATAAAGTCTTTTTTTGTTACCTTTGGACCAGCAGAACCAGGTAGACCTTGATCACCCTGTAAAAGAAAAGAAATTCTAAATACTTAGAATAAGACCATTATGCAACAAAACCATATTTATGGTATTTTTTCTCAATACAATGCCCCCAGATTTCTGTGTTGTTTAATTTGATTAATTAGTCCTGTATATGAAGCCCTTCATCTGAAACACCAAACCTAAAAGTTTGGTTAAAAAGTTAAAAATCTGTAGTCCAGGAGTTACAATAACACATTAATAGCTCTGGTCTAGTATGCTGACTGGACTCAATCTTGTATTCCAATGATTGCTGCAGATTTTAAGGGTTTGGAGCACACTGAATTAAACATTGCAGGTCACATCCTCATCCTTCAGAATATAAATATCAAAATTCTTATGGGATATAACAGAACTGGAAGCAGGTCCCTCTCAAGTTGTCTAGGGCACCCTTCCAAACACAGGATGTGATGACTAGGAAGATTTTAAGGTTCCTCTGCAACAATCAAGATTTTATCAATATTTGCTTTTATACACTTTACTTGCATACTGTTTTTTTCCTTTTCTATTTCACGGAATAGACAGAAAGACAATAATAATGCATGCAAATAATTATTTTCCAAATTGCTTTGAATCTAATGGAATAATTTTTATTTTGACAAGCTCCTGTCCTTACTCACTCAGAAAAAATATTTCTTGAGTAAAGTCTGAAAAAAATGAGTAAGCACCAGGAGTAAAATGATAATGCTTTTTCCTAAAAGCAATGGCTAAACTCCATGTCAAAGGACACTCCAAAGAACAAACTGAATTTACTTTCAGTGAATCCTGTTGTTTCTTCCTGTTATTTTCTCTGGATTAATTTGGAATAATGTAAAAAACACATATTGCAGTATAAATTAAATCTAAGTTTTCAGAAAAATACTCTTACTTGTATTGAACACGTGCAGATATATAGTGCTTCAATTCTAATTAAACGTCTATCAAATATACACAATGCAGCAAACAGACTCAGGGAGGCAAAATATTGTAGTCCTTTTCTTTTGAGAATTATGATTTAAAAAAAAATTTAATTTCTCTTTAATTTCTTCTCTTTCTCCATCAGTCTCCTCCTACAGTATGTGACTCATGGTCAGTTTACTTCAGCTAGACTTCTTTCCCTTCTTAGGCTCCCTCATGTAAAGCACACAGCACTGTTCACAATGGACACAGGTTCCAGGTGCTGCTTTCTAACACACATTCTGCACTTCCTGGATGGCTGCTGCTTCCCATGTGTGCTGCACTTTTACCAGCCTCAGGCTTTTGCTATCACAACTCAGAATCTTCAGCCCTCCAGAGATAAAATTAAATCAATATTCTGGCCATTTAAGTCTTGCCTTTTCATTTCCCTTACGGTGTGTGAGCTTACATTGTACACTTGGGAATTTACTTTCAAGTTCTTGTGTGTAAGGTGTGTTGTTGAAACTCACTAGAGGATGAAATTGTCTTGTAGTCTTTGTTTTTTTCACATCCTTCTTGAAGTGGGGTGTAAAAAAATGGTGCTTAAACGATGTTTTGATTAGCAATGGATTAGATTAATTTCCCCGAGTCGAGCCTGTTTTGCCTGTGACAGTAATTGCTGAGTGATCTTTCTGTCCTTATCTTGACCCATCAGCTTCTCACTGGTGAGCACCTGGTGTCCAGCCAGCGTGGGCCATGACTTTGTCTTTTGGTTGCCATTTTAAAGAGTTTGTGCTCCTTCAGACTCTTCTCCCCTGTCCTGCAGTGTGCTGGCACTCTGTGCCAGGCTGGGCTGACCGGGCTTCTCTCTTTCCCCCTCCAGGCTCACCAGTCTGAGCCCAGTCAGGACTGGCCTTTGACAGCCAGATCACAACAGAGTAGTTCATACTGCATATCGAACATTGCATGCTGCAGAAAATGAGACAGCATCCAATAGGAAATTCTGGATTTCTGAATATGCCTTTTGGGATGTGCTCTAATGAGCCATTAGTATCTGGATTCCATTAAAAAATACGGAATTTTGTTGCAAAGACAACTGTTTATGATTTTTACAGCCTAAAATTGACAAAGATTTTCCACTGAAGTAGGAGCAAGACAGACATTTTACTCACCTTTTCTCCCTTCCCTCCTGGTGGGCCAACCACTCCATCACGGCCAGGAGGACCTTGGGGGCCCTGGAGATGACAGAAAATCTAAAGCAGGTGCCACTTGAGAGCTCGATTTCTAGAACATGTGTTTAAGTACTAGGGACCAACTGATGATACAGCATTTTGAAAGACTAATTTGTAGCAACTCCAACCACTAAGTTTTAACACTTTCATTTCTTGTCTTCTGGGAGTTTGACTTTGTATCAAACCAGTATTTCAATAGAAAACTATATACAACCATCATAAAATAATAAGCAAAAACAAAACCCGGCATATTGTAAATATAATCTTAGCATGAGAGATTATGGTGCTATCCAAGCAGGTTTTGACAACTCTGTAAAAGGCACGATGGGGTTGAAATCTCCAGGCGTATCAGCTATCCACACTTCTGGCAATGTCAGTGCTAGATGGCACCCAGCTAAGGAAACCTTGGTATTGACAAAATCAGTGGCCAGGTTTTCTGTATGGTAGCATCACTAAAAGCAGCTGTGATATGGAGGGAATAATATCAAACAGGAGACTTCTGTTGTTACCACTGCAAACAGAAAATCCAATAGGCTGACAGAGGTTTTGATCCATAAAACTCCAGTGATATCCTCACGCAGGAACAATGAAGCTGGGCCTAAGCTCCCCTTGTGGGGCAGCACTTGGCTTATTCAGACTCACTTTGCCAGGTGTCCTGGCTACCTGAGCCTGGAGGTGCATCCTTGCAGGATCAGTATTCCTAAAGAGTCCTTTGGCAGAAAAAAAGGTGCTGCCACTTTACTTTGGTTGAAGGTGCTCATATTGTTCATGATATCTCACTTTAAATTTGCCTTGAAAAGTGTATATTAAGTTCTCCTCCCAGTCTCTGGTGTTGTACCTGTGACTTGTTGTATCCTGCATGCATTTGAGTGAGCAGGCAGGCTGGGAAACACTGGCTTTGTAGGGTAGACCAATAAATCAGTACAGGAATTGAAGTCCAGCCCACAGTAATTAGGCATGTATGAAAGGTAACCAGCATATTGCACAGCCCACATTTTTAAAATTGGGCTCTGAAAGCCTTCAACTACATTTACAGGGGTGTATTCTGGCCTCTGGGGATCTTTAATAATATTTATTTATTCATCTATTTTGGGGAAAGATACAATGGCTAGCAAAGGAGATAGAAAACATTGCTTCTCTCTGATGTTTTCAGAATTATCCCAAAGCCTCATTTTTCTGACTCTCTCACTGGCCCCATCCTGCTTTTGCTCTTTGGATGCACTCTAAGTCATAGAGTAACTAATTGATTATTTTTAATATTGAGAATAATCAGAAATATTTTCAGTATGTTTCAAACCTTTTCATATTGTATTTTGGCATGATTGCATAGACAGAAGAGAATAAGAGACTAAGCTAAGAACAATAACTGTTCTAAAGTTTACTGATTACCTCCACTGTACTGCTTTAGCAATTTTAGGCTTCATTGTGCTAAAATTGCTAATTCCCTTTAGAGCTTTGGAATAGTCTCTCTTTTGTAGCTAGCAGGCAACACTGTGACATTTGTTATTCTCATCAGGGTATAGTAATGCATTTGTGAGCTGCCTCAAACAAAAAATTAGGCTAGAAAATATCCCTATACAATGCTATGAGTCAATTTAACTTCATGTAGCATTTAGAAAATGTGTATTTAATCATATCAATGCCGTATCAGTACGAGATGCACTATGAAGCAGTTTGTGCAGGGGTAATTCCAATTACAAAATGCAAACATTGACCCAAACATTTCCAAGACACATTTGTCTAGAGAAGAGGTGCTTGCATCACAAAGTTCTTGCTTTAGCAAGGACTTAAGCCTGTCCCCAATTTCAAGCGATTGGCTGTTCTCCTGGAATTAGAACTCATAGCTGAAAACTCTTAATTACATAAATGCGTTAATGTGATGCTTAATGAGGATTCCCAACCAAAAAAAATTTCAACTGGGAATTGACCTCACTTCATTTATGCATAGTGTGCAAATGTGTGCAAATCTTTGAAAAGTAGGATGACACTTTCTTAGGTCATCTGAATTTGTGGGAATGCATGGGTCTGTATTCTTAATAACGGGAGTTTTCCATCAGCAGCCTGCAGATTTGACCTAGACTGACTCTTCTGAAAATGTTCTTTAGTAGTCTTATTAACATTTAACTTCTACTTTTTAAACTGATGTGTTTGCCAGGAACTATCCTGGAACAATGATTTCTGTTGCATCAGAAAATTGACTGTCTACAAGAAGTTCACGTTATTGCCTGTGAAATCTCAAATTACACTGGAGGGAATATACTCATCTTTACAAATAAAAGATGAATCAATACCTGTTTCTCCATTTTCTTTTAATTCTTTTTTACATTATTCTTTTATGGCAGACTTTAGTACTATATCCTAGACCCTTTGATTTACTTTATATTCTAAAGATGTAGAAACAGCCACAGTCAGAAAAGTTGAAGGTACATTTTGAATTGCAAAGAAGGTGTTATAGAGAGCCTTTTAATCTAACAATGCACATTATCAAATGCAGTAAATAAAACATTAGGGTAACTGTCTTTTTTGTAAGACTTGCCAATGCATTTTCTTAAAATTACATTTGTAATCCTCAATACAATTTGATCTGTGCTGGATTCAGAAAAGAAAAAGAGTACCGTTGGGAGTTTAGCAAATAGATGAAATCTGGTCAGTATTTCACCCTTTTTTATTTTATGCTGCCATCCATATTACAATCAGTAGATGCAGAGAATAGTGGATTTCCTTGGTTTCCCATGCACTTGAGCCTTGAATCCCATATTAAAGAATTTCAGGTGCTTAATTCTTTCTGTAGAAAAGATGCTGCTTTCCACCTGGATGGCCAAACACTTGCTAGATTTTCTATCAACTCCCAACTTGGTTATCCTCAAAAAAACCCCTCCAAGACAGCTGAGATATAATGAGATCTCCTTTTTAACACCTCTCGCCCACATACTTCCCTGATATATGCTAATGACACCTTGTCAGGTACAGAAATGGTGACTCACTTTGAGGGTAGAGTGATGTACAGGACAAATCAGGCTGCTGTTGGCAGATGGTTGGTAGGGAATAAGGGAGCCAAACTAGGGAATCAGAGATTATTCTGGATTGGAAAGGATCATTGTGTGCAGCTCTTACATGAATGGTCTGCACCTTGGATTTATTAGCACCATGCTCCAACCAACTGAGCTAATCTCATAGTTCCAGAGAGGTTTCTCAGAGCTGTTAAATGCTAAAAAAATTATTTTCTTCACTGAAAAAACAACTTTACTGAGGGTTTATTTGCAAGTCAAACTTTATCAACATTTTAACAGCAGAATTATATTTCACATGTCCAGAGGAATAAGTGTTTTTACCTAGCTGAAGAAAAGGACAGAAGAGGAAAGAGGAAAATTCAATTTATTCTACAAATTCCCTGGAGCTTATGTAAGTTATTTAGCAAACTTCATTTGCCTGAAAGCACCACAGGAAAACTGATACTTAGTCTTATTCACTGTTGGCAAAAGTATTGATTTTTATTTATTCCGGTCCAGATTCACCAGTATCTGTCTGTGAAATGTACATTACTGCAGTAATGTGCTTTGGTTAACAAGACTTTATGTTGTTTTTTTCTCTTTTTTTTTTAATAAATTTGCATAAGACTCAAGCTCTTAAATTAAAAATATTCTGCAATTTTATTAAGAATTATACAGACTGTAAGTCTTAGGACATAGTGTTGCAGGACAGAAACATCAATATTTGTGCACAAATGGGTACTCACTTCAGGGCCTGGTTCGCCAGAAGGTCCATCTTCTCCTGGTGACCCAGGAGGTCCTACACCTGAATCAGGTGCTGGCTTTCCTGGAAGACCAGGCAGTCCTGGAGGGCCTGGTGGTCCTGGAAGACCCTGAATAAATCAGCAGGAGTGTTAGAAATTTTCCTAGCCAGGCTCTTTTCTATATACGTGGAAGAGGAAAAAGCTCACATAGACTGTTCAGGCTTATAAAACTCAGCTGGGGTTTCCACCCCACTTCTGCTTCACTAAGAACCAGTTTTAGTTTGACAGATATACCTTACACAGGGTCACACTGACCTCCCTCACCTGTTCTCTCTGCCACCTCATGGCATGCACTGGCAAGTAGGACATTGAGAACCAAAAAAATTTGTGCCAGCTCTCTGTAACCCAGTAAAGATCTCAGACATATCTCAGGGATCAACCTACTGATCAGAGACCTAACCATAATGAAACAAAGGGATTGTTGTACAGAGGGAAGTGGTTGATTTTTTTCTCCTCTACCATTTTATAAGGTTTCCCCATGTTATTGCTGAGGCACTGAGAATCTCTACTCGTGGTCAAGACCTGCTTAATGCTGTCAAACTGGCCTCTGCTCTAAAGAGATATCCTGCATGGACATGAGCAGAGGTATTTAAATTGAATGAATTGAATGAAATGAGTGAAATGTTATTTTAGGGGAACAGTAAATTTGCAAATATTCCCTCTCATGTCCGAGTCCATCTGTTGTTACTGGTTGCATCAGCAGGCAGAGATGGAGAGCTTGAAGTTTTGGGCCATGGCACTACAAGTGAGGAAATCTTTAATTCTGATTTAGGGCCATGTACAGAATTCTATCTGGAAGAGAGTCATCTTGGATTTTCAGTACAGTAAACAGAGTTTTCTGCAAGACACTCACCTGTCTTGTTACCTACAAAGGGCATCTGAAGGGGCTCCTAAATTAGGTAAGACAGCTAACTTTCAGCATGTGGCAACTGACTCCTGAAGGGCCTTGAGAATAAGGTATTAAACACTTTTGAGGAAAAAGAAAGAAACAGAAGAGGAGTCCTGAGGCAGAAACCATCTGAGAGAATGAAAAATATTGCTAGTTGTGCTGCAAAGAAGAGGCCTCAATCTGACACAGAGTAGGTTTAGATTAGATATTAGGAATAAATTCTTTATTGTGAGGGTGGTGAGGCACTGGCCCAGAGGAGCTGTGGATGCCTCGTCCCTGGAAGTGCCCAAGGCCAGGTTGGATGGAGCTCTGTGGAAAGTTTCCTTGCCCGTGGCAGGGGGACTGGAACAAGATGACATTTAGGTCTTTCTATGATTCCACAAATCTATGATTCTCATCTCTCTCCTCTTTACTGTCCTCTCATAGTCAGGTTAGAAGCATTTTCTCATTTATAAAAAGTCCTCTTGCCATTATTTCTTTGGTGGCCCCCTCCTGTCTCGTACATCTTCCCCACTCACAAGCACTTAGTCATTTTCTGACCTTGAAATGAAAGCCTACAAACCCTTGCTGGATGCTGTAAATTAAGCAGGTATAAAACTTGCATTATGAAAAATTCTACAACCTGCATGATTAAAATAAAGCTCTTTATCATGAGAAATATCAATATATACTTACCCTTAAAATCTCAGTCTCTCTGATAGTCTCAGTATCTCCAGAACCCGATTCTTCAGGTTCCAGTCTATTCTGAAATTAGGAGAATTCCATTTGAAATTATTGCTTCTAAAGATGACAAATGCAAATATCACTTCACATTTATTTTAAACACAGCTATCATCAATATCCTTACAGCAGTCTGTCACTGGTAAAATAAATTATAATGCAACAAAAACATTTTACTTTTACTGCTGGTGTTCCATGCCATCTTCTTTTGTAGTCACTGAGCACTGTAGTTACCTGCAGGTGCTCTATGAGCACAGTGATAACTATCCTGCAGGACACACATGCTATGTGACTGTTTAAGTGAACTGAAGTAATATCTCAGACAAATTTTAACTTCAGAAAGGTACCTGTCAACATAAGAATATCCTAAAATGCAGATCTAACAAATAACCCCAGTTTCCTACAAAGTGCCCCTCATTTCAAAAGCCAAGTTCTGAGATTCCCACAACTGTAATCAAAAAGATGCCTTTTATAAAGAGAAATCGATAGACTGAAGCCTTTTCTAAAACATTTTGTCTTAGGAAAAAGCACCCTAGTGTTTAGTCTTTGGTGAGTTTCATAGCTGTGAACATTTTGCAGACTACAGAGAAAAGCACACAGGGAAATACTACCTGAATAAGCTATCATAGTACCAAAGCTAATATTTCAAATGCCTGCGAGTTAAGGATGCATTTCTTGGCTGCACTGAGACTTCTTCCACTTCACTACAGAATAAAAGGCTTTGAAACTTGCTGTCACAGAGAACAAGAAAGTAAAGGCAGTGTAGGACTTGGTGTTCCATGCTACATTTATAGAAGTGGCCTTTGACTGGGTAAAACTGTTGGCCTGGAGCACCTTGTCCTGGGGATCTGCCTCGCTGGTCTCTTGAAGTCAGCACCAGTGCAGCAGAGCACTGTTAATCTGTTTTTATGCTGCAGAAATATATTGGCTTAATTTAGCAGACCCAGAATCAGGCGAGCATATTGTGGCCAGTGGAATATGTTCCAAACTGTCTAGTTAAAAACTCACGATATCCAGTGTGACAGATGGTTTTGTGTAAAAGTCCACCCCAGGATTTCCACTGGTGTCAGTGGTGAACTCCGTGTAAGTGTAAAATCAGCTCTCACACCACGAAACAAAAATCCGGGCCAAATTCCTTCTTTAGCTGCGTGCACATGCACCCTCATGGACAGAGTGGGAAAAGTCCAAGTACAGCAGTAAGGTGGATCTGCAACTCATTCCTTAACATTGCCTGAGTACTGAGCATTCAAAATACAAACACTGCCATCATGCTGGTATGTGTTCTAGTATAAAATGACAGCAGACATTTAATGACTGACAAACCATTTCACTGTTCAGTAGCAGGAAGAAATTAAAAATTTAGGTTTAGAATGCCTGGAAATGTTCGCTTCATGTTCTCTGATGTATTGTCGCTTTTGCACAGGAGAGCACACATATCCACTGACATTTTAAAATGTGAATACTGGGTCTTAATGTAGCTTACAGTACTCACACACTTCAGTCAGACATTTATTTGCATTTCTGCATGAATGTTTTAGAAAACATGATTATCTCTGTGGCAGTCAGGCTACTTTCCCAGAGAAAACCTCCTGTTTAGTTCTGGATTCCTCTGTGGCAAGCTGAGCTCACCGACAGAGAACCCCAAATACTCACTAATCCTCTGGAAGGAGCAGATGGTCCTGTGGGTCCTGGTAGTCCAGGGGGTCCTGGCAATCCCTCACCAGGATCACCCTGAAATGGGAATTAAGATAAATCAGCAAGGATTTAACCATATAAAGGCTATAAGTACTAGCTACAATCTGTGTGGATTTCCAGTCACAAGAGTGGCTGCTTAGATGCTCCGAGCAGAGTTGGACTCTGTTCATTTCTAAGACAAGCTCCCAAGGAACATGATCTTTGCATTGGCAATGGAAGAAAGAACTCTTCCTTTTCTAACTTCTGCAATGAATTTGCAAATGTAAAAGCAGCATTAACAGCATTAGGCAGCACATAAGTCTTGCCAGAATAAGGTTTAACTGTGTATCTCACATTTTTAGGGTATATTATATATGAACCCTTGTGCTGCCTCCCAAAAAAACCAAACCAAACCAAACCAAACCAAACCAGACCAAACCAGACCAAACCAGACCAAACCAAAGCAACAACAAAAAAAGGTAGTCAATATGGTCACACTATGGTACTCAATCTGTAAACCTCTTGATTTTATGGCTACCCTCTGTAATGCTTTTTTAAATACCACCACAACACAATTTTTCTTCTGTGTGTTGACCTTTATCTACTGCCAACACAATGAAACACCCTGTTCAAATATGTGTCATTTTCTCTCATAATTACTACCATTTCTTATAATTTGTCTTTCTTACATCACCTCTGACATTTTGCTGAGGTTAGTTTGAAGTGCTTCACATTGAGATGTTTGTGACTTTTAATATTTTTTCTGCTCAAGTCCAGCATTTTTCACTTGAGTCAAAAGTCGAGGTTTTGCCTCCACTGATCTGTGCTTTACCCTCTAACCTGCCAGTTAGCTATCTGGGCTTATGAGCATTTTAATTGTGTTCTCTAAGTTCACATATTCAGTTACATAGCAGAAAACACTGACTTTTAACTGCCTCTTGGTCACTTGCTCTTTATGCTTGAGAGTTCATTAGATAAATGTATTCATTCAGTTCTTTGTTCCCTGCGGCTTTGTCAAATGGTTCCTATAGTGATACTTCAGTCATATCCACAGAGAATGTGTTTAATTAATTTGGGGCTATTTTCACTGTCTGCCAGTGTGTTCATTTACAGATGCTCTTCATTCATTTTAACACATCCTCGCTTTTTTCCAATGACTATTACATTAGTTCCTGGCAGTGTTTGGTGCTTGTTTTCATGCAATTTCTTCCACTCTGTGTGTGCTGCAAGGAAGACAAAAACCCCACATCTCACGTGTGGGTCACAGTCATTTTTAGGAGGCCTGACTGTATCCATTCCCAAGGAGCATCTCATGGCTGTATCTCTGCACAGAACATGGACCACGGTGGGAAAGCGACTGCCAGCTCCCCACTCTCCATTGACATGTAGTGCCCCATTCATTCCTGGCTTCCTATTTTCGATGAGAAGAACCACAAAGAGGAAGGTGGATCCTACTACCGTTCCTGAAATTTAGATGTTATCATACTGGGAAAAGTGCTGACTGTCTTTAGATAGTGTAACAGTTTTGAACTTTTGTGTGCACAGATCCATTTTTTAAGCTTTGCTCACTCTACCAACACAGCCAGGCCTAGGAAATCACTCTGATTTGGATGCTGAAACAATTTTCGGAGCAACTGATAACCTAAAAGAGGATTAGAGCAGTGTCTTCTTGTTTGTCTTGTTTTTACTGCAGGATTTTTTTCTGTTTAAAGTATTGCCAAGACAAAGGTCTGAATTTGAAGCTGACAGCTTTCCTTAGTGTTTTTGAACCTATTGTTAGGATTTTTAGCACTTGTTTGCTAACTTTACAGTGTCTCTTTGAAGTGTCCCTTGAAAATATTAGTCCAATATTTAAATGAAAAACTAAGCTTAAGATGTCTTTGCTAAAGTAGCCATAAAAGTATTCAGGAATAGACTACTAGAGTATTTTCCTTTCCAATATAAATTTTGCTCTCAGCTCCTACGACTGGATCCTACTACTGTTCCTGAAATGTAGATGTTATTATACTGGAAAAAGTGCTGTCTTTAGACAGCAGAACTCTTTAGCAACTGTTATCAATCAGTTAACAACTAACTAAGGCATTGTCTGAGCGAGACCTATTTGATATGGGCCAAAACATTGTCAGGGACCCTGCCTGCAAGTCTGAACCCTCAGCAAACCAGTCAGCTCCTGGGCCTGTTCCCTTGGGCAGTGCAGGGTTTTTTGAAATTTGGAATGGTCACCTAACAGGATCTGCGGCTGTAGCAGAAGCAAAATAAAATCCATTTGCTAATTTGCACTTTGCTTATAAATGGAAGAAATGTGAATGGTCATAATCTTGACACCTTTTCCATTTGCTTTTTTTTTTTCCTTAGAAGAATCCTGACTGATTTTATGGTTTCCTACACATGAATTATTTATGTCAGTACCAAGTACCCTAGAAATAACTCTGGTTGCAAGAAGGACCGAGGCAGATTTGCAAGAAACCTAAGAAGCTAATTGTCAAACGACGTTTATGTGCCTGCAATGCCTGTTGACAACTGATGAAGTGTTCTGCTGATAATCTGCCTTCCCAGCCTATCTTTCCTGAAGGGCCTGTATCCATGCACTGCAGCACTCCAGTTGTGAGCAATCCCACGCTGTCTCTGTAACCTGTGAGAGGTGGTAGCCCTGTGGCTGTGCATGGACTTGTGGGTCCTCCTGTTTGCCTCCCATGCTGCCTGCTTTTGTGAACATGTACCTGGGGCAGGTCCCAGAGGAGAGCAAGGTGTGCCCATTATGATGTACCTGAGGTGCTCCCCGACTGCCCCACATGCCTTCACTTCTCTACAATTTAGGAGAATCCTCTGCTCAACACATCTCTCCATTACAGCTGGGGGGTTGCCATGCAGTCTCATGACCTGATTCCTGTACTGGAGATCAATTTTACCTTTAAAATTATTCTGGATTATTTCAAACAAATCTGAATAAATGAGATTTATATGGGTCATGCTTGTGAATTTATGAAGTCTGTATTGTTTTGTTAAACAGATGAAGGGATTATTAATTTGACACTTGTAGTTACTATCTGTATGTCGATTTTGAGTACAACATGTACTTTAATAATAGATTAATCCATTACATTTCACTTCATCTCAGAAGAGATACAAGCTGTTGCTTCAGATGGTTTAACTCTTATTTCAATTATGTTCATTTCCTAAGGGTAATATGATTATACTGCCTCTGTTAAATCACTTAGCCAGTAAAGTAAGTAGCCCAGAGCAGTTACATACAACAATTGACTTTTCTTTATTAAGTGTTCAATACATCTTCCTTAGCTCTTCTGAAAGCCCAGCTTTTTCTACTGCTGAAGTTTATTCACATCCTTGAAAAATACTTATGATTCTGGTATGATGCCTTCTAGCCATTCATGGATGGGATGAACGTGGTAGGATGTTTAATTTCTTCCTGTGATTCCATATTTTTATGTCTCTCTCAGAGTGTACCAAATTAATACATGTCCAAGAAGAAATAGTGTCTGATTGATTGTTGGGTATTAACAGGACACATACCTTTTCACCTTTTGGGCCTGCTTTTCCTTTCAGTCCTGGCAACCCCTGAACTCCATTTTTACCCTAAAAGGAAATTATTGTTTTCATTAGACATTCTCTTTCATATAGGTTGAACAGGCTCTACACTTAGCAGCAGAGGCTGGATGTAAGGGTGCTAGATTCTAACTCTTGGTTTGTGCAGTGGGAGGAAGTATGGAATTTAGCATAGAGTGCCCCTGGCAGCACCCAAAATGTGTCTCTCACCACATTTACCCTTCCCACAACAAAGTGGCAGAGAAGCCTGTTTGGGGGATACAGATGGCAACACCTGCAGGCTGCATTTGGATTTGGTGAAGCGCCAGCAGGACGGCCACAGCACTGATGGAAAGGATTTTAAAACTGCAGGATTTGTAACACACTACCGCCAGCTGCTGCTCTGAGTGCACATAACCATACCATTAACTTAAGCCTGCTCCCACCATCTACTAAAACTGCTTTTTGTCTTAACCAATCTGAATCTAATCAGTTTCTGCCAACTAAGATCCTTCCTGAGGACACGCCTCTGACAGGCAATGTGGGATACTAGAGAGCATTTCACTCCATTTTCCATTCTAAACTTCACCAATCAAATGAAATTATCCCAAATTATCCTTATTTACATCTTCATATTACCTACATAAAATATGCATATGCTCTTCCTATAGAGGCTTGTTCATTAGCTAGAAATTACTCCCACCAGCTTTAAAGTCAGTGCTATTATAAAATGGGACTGCTTATGAATTCAGTTAGCACACTCAAGAAAACATTCGGAAGGCAAATAAATAGTATTTTCCCACTGGCATTCTGGAAATCTGGACAGCTGTGGTTATGGACCCTACTGAACAAGTTTTAGGGCTGCCCTCATTTTAAAGACGGGTTATATAAAGTCATTAGGGAGAAAAATGTATCTCTAAGACTGAAGGGTGTTTTTTTTCCTTTTTTTCCTATAGAGTTACTGGTAGCAGGTTCATAGAAAAGTAGCAAACACATGACCAACATAAACACGGAACATACTAATTTCATTGCTGAGGCCCCATTAAACTGATAGTAAAGTTACATGGGTATATGTAAGACTGGAACCCAGGTGCACATGAACAAAAGCATAACTACAAGAAGTACAAGACCCTCTCACAAGATGCCTATGATAGAAAGTAGGATTGTTTTCACAAGGGCAAGACAATTGGTTTTGAAGCATTTGAATTACATTTGAAGAATTTTCTCTAAGAAATATTGATTTCATAGAATTTTCTTTGAAGATATGCTGCATGAAGGTAGTCAGGCCCCTGTTAACACATAAAATATAAGCTTCTTATCCAAAGAACGACACATAACCTAGTTTTGGCTAGAGATTTACAAACATAGCTACATTTCTTTGAAGACACCAGTGTCTGAAGGCAGTATTCATAAAGGAGCTCACTAATGTACCCCATGAATGACCACTGAACTATCTTTTTAATATCTTAAACCACACCAGTTTTATTTGATGTTCAGTTTCAGGGGGCAGGGAGACTCAGGAAGCTCCCAGCAGTGGCATGTGTTAGTATAGAAAAAGAGGAGTGGGCATGGGAATGGTGACAGCCCCTGGGTGGTAAGGTCCTGGAGAGGGGAAAGATGCACAAAGTGACAGACAAATACAAACACAAACAAAACCAAACGAAAGAACAAAACTAAACAAAACAAAAAACCCAACCAAAACAAAAAACCCAAAACAAACCAAAAAACCAAAAAACAAAAACCCAAACAAACAAACAAAAAAGAAAACAAACAAAAAAACCCCACCCCAAAACCAAAATTACAAAGACAAACAAATGAGAAAGGAAACAAAGAAGCCAGGCAGTAGAACATCGGTAGGGACAGATACAGAACAGCAGCTGAGATGTGCACGGAATGGGACAGCTGCAGGTTTGCTGTGTGCTTTGCTGGGCAATTCCTCACACGGAGGATGCATGTGCAGGACATCAGCAGCTTCTGGTGCACTGACCCAGGAGTGGGAGCTGTCTGGAGAAGCTGGGAAGGAACACCCCAGGAAAAGGACAGGAAATGTGACAGAGAAGGGTTAAGTAGAGGAACTCGGAGAAAGGAAAACAGGAATGATGAAGCAGAAGATGCAGTCAAATTACTGCACAAGAGTAAAGGGGTGAGAGGTACATCTCAATTGACTCAAAAGTACTCTCAATTAACTACAAAGTTAATTGCAGTTGAGGTTAGGAGCAGGCAACATGGAAGCACGTGTCTATGGAGGGTAAATGAAGCACCTCTCTGAAGGGGTCTGAGTATGTCCCCTTTTTGAAATTCCCCTCTGCAGAAAAAGCAAGCCTCACCAGAGCTGAATTCCTGGAACAGCTGTTTATGCCATGCCTCTTACTTTCTTTGCAACTGGGAAATCCTAAATTTCTCTTAGAAACCTGGATTTTGCTCTTTTGACAACCTGAAGATGTCAACTACAGCACCAGAACTCTCTTCTAAAGAGAGATGAAGAAAAAACTCTGTTGCTTAAGCCTCAGTGTAGCAGAGCCTCATAAAAATGTTGTGTTTTTCTTAATTCGGTTAACCAAAAAATGTATAAAAGAGTACTTACAGGTAACCCATTTTTACCAGGAATGCCCTAAAATAAAACATCTTTATTAGAAAGATAAATAAAACACTGTAACATAGAAGTAACAGAAGAGAAAAGCAATTAATTAAATCTTGATGTGCCATGCAGTGACAAAATGACAAACCAGAATTATATCAAACGCTATGGCACAGTGGGATGTTTTGCACCTCTCTTTAATCTCATGCATCTTGTGCTGATGCTTTATGAGGATTTGAGGTGTGAAACATCCTGGATATGGAGAAGCCACTGAAGGAGGCCTGTGAGTTCTGCACCTTTGCACACATTCAAACCTGACAGCTGGGAGGGTGCTGCAGTCCTGCCCAAGGAAATGGTGCAATCTCTGCTCTGAGAACATCTGTATGTCCGCACAGCAGCTGTTTGCTTCTGCTTTCTGGTGGTTGTCACCCACAGGCCCCTGTCCCTGACACCTGTGCAGTGCAGGCAGGATCCTCCTGAGCTCTCATAGGAGTGGAACTGGTGACAGTGTGCAAGGCTGTGCAGTTCCAGCTCTCCATGCATGTGTGTTGGATCCCTATGACCCTCTCTGATATACATGCTTTCTTTCAACAGAGTGAAAATACTTACAGGTTGACCAAGTTGCCCAGGTTTCCCTGGAGATCCAGGAGGTCCCTGATCTTTATTTTCCACATCTTCTATTCCTGATCCTCCTAGAGACTCTGTGGACCCATCCTCTACTTCCTGACCTTTCTGTCCCTGAGTAATTAGAATGTGAAACATGAAAAATGTGTTGTATTGCTTTTCCCATTTCTCTCACTTCCCTCCTCCCCACCACTTCCTTTTCTCCTACAACCCTTGCTTTGTTCAATGCAGTCAGAACCTGACAGGCACCATACAAACTGTATATTCCATTCAGCAAAGGCAATCCACATTAAAGATCATTCATGCACCTACAAATAAGTTGCTCTGTGAGCTGGTTACCTAGGTGCAAACGATAATGATCTTATTTCATATCCACATAAATCTGCACAGTCTAAGTCAATAGTGTAGATCTGAAAAAATATAATCTTCACATACTCAGTCTGTCAGGGAAAAAATTGTGAGAGTTAAGGCAGACATGTTTAGGAGTGTTTTAGCCAACTTCCCCAAGATCCACGACTAACAAAGGAGGGTTACATATTGGTTAAAAAGTGGCAGAAGGTAAAACAATGATAACAAAGAGTAAAAATGGAAAACAGCCAGACTAAAATATTACTAAACATTAGTATTTGATCAAGAGAAAGTAATAATAACAAAAGGAATAATTTAAATATTCCAGGAACAAAATAAGGCCTTCCAGGAATGAAGCTTGGACATTAATACATATTTAAATTAAAAACCAGCATACAGAGCAAAACATGTAAGTCAGTATTTTATTTTGAAATAAACACTAGAATTTACTCACATTTTAAAGCACCAATAAAATATTTTGAGTTCTATTAACAGCTAATGAAACCAGGAGAGATGGAATATAATAACTCCCAAAGCATTTTAAAGTTAACAGGATGACAGCTTTCAGCAAAGGATCTGTAAGCTGATTTTTTAAAAGACCTTTCTGGGTTTTCACAAAAGGAAAGGTCCCAAAGTCCAGCAATTTTTTTTTTTGTCTGGACTCGTTACAGAATTTTTTCCCATCTGGAAAAGTGTTAGAAGAGAATCTATTTAGTTAAACTGTGGGTAGAGATCACAGCCTGAATGAGATAACAGGATTGTTGATCCAGTGTTAGAGTACTGAAGGAGGTAGCAGATGGTATAGCAGGACCCTTCTCAATCATCTGCTGAAGATTTTGGGAGTCTGGACAGGTTCCTGTTGACTGGAAGGTAATCAGTGTAATTCCAGTCTACAAAAAGAATGTAAGGGAAGATGTAGAACTACAGATCTGTTAGCCTAACCTGGAAAATTGAGGAGAAAATCATACTGAGCACCACTGAAAAGCATTTAAAGAACATTGCACTTATCAGGAACACTCAGCTTGGGCTCACAAAGCAAAAGTCTTAATCTTCACTAATTTGGTGTCTTTCTGTGGTGAAGTCACCCACACGAAGGATGAAGAGACAGAGGAGGATGTAATTTCCCTGGGTTTTTGTAAGATTTTTGATGCTATCCATCACAGCATCCTTTGGGACAAATTTTCCAGCTGTGGGATGAGTGGGTTCATGGAGTGCTGGGTGAAGATCTGGCTGAAGGGCAGAGCTCAAGGGTTGCAGTGAACAGGGCCACATGTGGCTGGTGACTGGTCACCAGTGGCGTTCCTCAGGGATCAGTCCTAGGGCCAGTTCTGTTCAATGTATCTCTCAGTGATCTGGATGCAGGAGTTGAATGCACCGTGAGCAAGTTTGATGATTATTCCAAACTGAGAGGGCTGCTGGCACTCCCGAGGGACAAGAGGCCTTGCAGAGGGATCTGGATCATTGGGCAGTGATTAATAGCATGAAACTAAAGAAGAAAAAACACTGGATTCTGCACCTAGGCAGGAGTAACACCGGGTGCAAGCAAAAACAGAGAGAAGTGGAAGCAACAACTTTTAAAAATTATTATTTTTTAAATGATTGGTCATTATTATAATATATAATCATCTTGGGTATCTGTGTAGTAAAAAGTATTTAGAAATTGAAATAAAGTTAGGGAGAACTTGTAAAGATGGATGAGTAGCAAAATTACTTGTCACAATAGATTTAAGCTTAATGTGTCACACTTCTTAAATCAAGATTGAATTTCTGTTTAAGAAAAATGGCCCAAAACTGAAAAAAAGAGAAGATAGTAATAGTTTATCTGATATTGAGTTTATCAATTTATTTATATAAACCAATATTAGAATTGCTGCTTTAAAAAGATGTGAATGCAGGCATGAAAATGATAGAGGAGTTATATTTGGAAGTTTTCCAACAAATACTAAAACTTCTTGTATGTCAGCTCCAATGAATGATCCTTAACTTAATGTTTCACCACTTGCTCTATTTTACCACAGTAAACACAGGAACACAAGAAGGCCCTGCAAGAAGCGACCTTAAACATTTGAACTAAACATACATAGTGTGGAAATTTTATTTTAAATCTCTGTCATTCACGACACAGTGTGTTTTCTGGCAAAAAGAAGCTGTCATAACTTACTGTAGTTTCAGGCAATAAAAAGAGTGAACTTTTGGTATAGGAGTCTAAAAGCAAGAGGAAGGAAAGGTCATTATTTACTTTTTGCTTAGAAAAAATCTGTGGTGACTGTTGGATTAGGAATATTAGTTAATAAAAATGTATTGCCAGCTGATTATTTTGAAATATACCAGTAAGTAGGTCAAGTATTTCAGTAGCTCACAGGATTCCAAATGGTGACCTGTGTAATTCTAATTTGCAGGATCACACAGAATTCAGGTTACACACTACCTTACAAATGCAATATGTTTCAAAGTCCAGATTTTCCTGTTCTTGGGACTAAAAGATTAGGCATGCCATAAACCCATTATACAGACCTCCTCTCTGCTTACTGCTGGCAAAACACCAGCACCGGAGCCATCTTCTTCTCTTAACATTTTCTGTGTGACAGTGGAAGATTCACTGTTGCCTTGTCCAGTTTCCATGACAGCTGAATCTAAATAAAATAATCACTTATATATGAGAGAATAAAACAAAACCTGCCCAGAGGTATTTATCAGAGACAGATGCTGCAAGTTGTATGAAAAAAGAAATCATTCAGATTATGACTAAAACACATTCCAAAGATTGATATTAGTAATTTTAGAACTCTGAAAATTTAACAAGAAAAGAAAAAGGAGAGAGTAAAATTACAAAACATGTCTATTTTAAGGTCAAGGACTAATGGTTACCTATTGGTCATCCATGTAACAAAAAAAAAAAGAAGAGTTAATTACAACAGGTACTATCTGAAGTATGTATGGAGTTTAAATAGCAACATTGTCTTTGGACTTATTAATATAACCAGCCCTGGAATCCAGGACTGGATTCCTCACTGCATCATGCCTTGCTTAGCTGCCTTAGCTGCCTTCAGCTGCACCCAAAACACCACCTCTGGTGCACAAGGCACATTCACATCTTTTGGGGGTGACAGAAGTAGTGAATAGTTGTTTATTCTGTGACAGGATTCAGTTTTACATGTAAGGCTGGGCTTTACTGTATCATTTTAAAGATGCCCCGTGGCTTTAGAGCCAGCAGAACTATTTGCAGAAGTGTGACTCAAGGGGTGCCATGTACTCACTGGCCCGAGCAGAATGAAGAGGATTTTTCTCCTTTCATTCCCTTTGCCTAACACTTGCACTTTTTCTGGAGTGCTGCACATTGTCACAGCAGCAGCTCCTCAGCTCAGTTTCTTAGTTTTATCCTAGTACTTTTTTTAAAAAAAATTAAAATATGAACTACCCTTCTGTAACTGAAACTTCCACACTATAGAAGGGTAAATCCCTTCTCTGCATGTGTAACAAAAATGAGTCTGAGATAAGCCCCTATACAGAGGGAGAAGTGAGAGATGTGTTGGAACAGTGGCTGTAGTTGCTACCACTTACTTTTGCTGCTATTAATAAATTGCAGTCTAACAGACTGCACTTTCAAAGACCAAATGTTTGATGTGCCAATTTTTTTTCTAGCAGACAGGATGTCCAAAACCATACGATTTTCCTTTCCTGGCCACACCCAAAATATGACAGTAGCTTTCCATACACAGAGAAATGACAGACTCAAAAACAGAGAATGTAAATGACCCCACCCCCCAAGAAAACCCCAAAACCCGAGGCAGTGCCTTGTTCTTTAAATTTAGCTGCTTCTGAGGTTTCTTCTGATCTGTGATTTCCAGAGAAATCATTCTCTTCCAAATAAGACAATATGGTTGGGGGGGCTTCCACTGGCTCAGCCAACGTATCTTCAGGCTAAAAAAAAAAATCCCAAAGAATGGTTTAGAGTAAAGGCTTATCACATGTTTTAAAGGCAGGATCACTAGATTACCTTCCTCAAAGCACAGTAATCAGAACCACCACATCTATGAAGCAAACCAGAATCCTGAGAAAAACTAGTGTAATACCTTTGGACTTCATTCCTCCAAAGTGAGGGATGTACACTTGACAAACCCATAAGAGAGGGAGGAAACCACAAGCAATGTACACTTGTCAGAGACATTTTCAAGTAGGACCTTTGGCTTTTTTCATTCCACTCAACACTGCTTTACCTATTAATGTTTGTCTCAACCCACGAGTTTTCTGACTTCTCTTCCAATTCTCTGCCCATCCTACTGGTGGGGCAATGAGTGAGTGGCTGTGTGGCTAGCTGGGATTAAATAACATCTTTTAGAAGGAGGAATAAAAGCCAAAAATTCTACTATTGTTGTGTGTAATTTTGAATAGTGCAGTAATTATGAAGATTATTAAACAGAAGCTAAAAACAATAGCTAAAAGAATTTGTATTTTTCTGGATAGAGAAGCTAGACATCTTTCCTGAATTAGCTATGGTTTTATCCAAATGAGAAAAAGTCAAGGCACAGTAAGATTTCATGGATTAAGTTTTGTGGTGTGATGTAAAATGCAGAGGAGTCATCAAGCACTGACAATCATAAGAGGTGATTTTGCTGCCATTTGGAAAAACCCTACCTGGCTGCAGAAATTCAGGAAAAGTAAAGTGCAAATCCTGCATCCAGTGAGGAATTACCCCATGCAGCAGTACCAGCTGGGGCAGCTGCCTGTCCTTTGATCATTTAGAGGAAAATGAGAGGGCAAGGACTGCCTCAAGGCTCAGAACAATCTTTTCAATGTATAGAAGATCCTGATAAGAGGGAGTAAAGAAGACAGAACCAGATCCATCTCACTGGCTGTAGCCAGTGAAGGGAAAAGGGACAATGGGCAGACATTAAAATACAAGAAATTCAGGCTCTATGTCAGAAAAAACCCTGCATTGAAACAGAGAGGTTGTGGAGTCTCCATTCTTGAGGAAATCCAAAACTATCTGGCACTGAAAAACCTGCTCTCTGAGCAAGCTGCTGTATTTGGCTCTGCTTTGAAAAGAGAATTGGACAGGGCAATTTTCGAGGGTCCCTTTCAAACTCAACTGTCTGTGAGGCTGTGCAAAGCACAAGGCAGGCCAAAATGAATTTAATGAGCTATATGTAAAAGGCAAACAAAATTAATACGATTTTGTTCAAAGACATCAGGAGCAGGAGGCTGGATCGATACTCAATAAAGTTATAAAAAGAGTGATCAGAGAATTTGAAGTCTAGATTAGAAAAGAAATAAGGTGTTCTTCCATTGATGTTGACCCTGGAAGAGTTAAAATTCCTGCAGAAAAATGTTCTTGGGAAACTCAGCAGTGTGACTAAAACTGAAGCCTTTGTATGAAAAGGGTAAGAAATACAGTAAGTGAATGACAGGACATCACAACCAAAAAAGGTTTTGCCCACGGGTTCTGTAAGATTCAACAGTGAAAGAGCTGAAGCCTGTACAATATCAGACAAATGTGAGCATGGTTTCTGTGAAGTCATTTCTCAGAAACCTACTGATTTTCTCTAAAGGAACTAATGAGAACTTGTATTAAAAAGAAGAATGTTTGACACAAGCAGCATGGAACATGGAAAGCTTCATTGTGAGGAATGGGCTGGAATATTTAATCCTGGTACAGAAAGTGAGAAAGACATGATATGTTGGAAATCTCTAAATATGGTAAGAAACAGATTTTTACTCTGTCATCCAGTCAGTTAACCCCCAAAGGAGAGCCACAGTCAGCATGTTCAGAAGGGCAAGAAAAAAGTGCATGTACTTCACAAAACATGCCATTAAATTAGCTAAAAAATTCTGCAGCAGGAATCAGAGGGTGGTAAAATTCTCACGTGTTAAAAAAATCCCAAACAACGAAGCAAGAAATTCAAGGACGAGCAACTCAGCTGAGTCCCGCTAACCACATATACTCTTGGCTCAAGCATTTCCTGAGATAAAAACTCATGCAGAGTAAAAGAGTGTTCCCAAGAAGTGGAAGCCATATATATTTTGTCATATATATTTTCCCAATCTTGTATTATACTCTACCCGATATCTGTTTGCTGACTGTTGTCAAATATACCAGATTTTTTATCTGACACTGTGCCATCATTCCCATGAATGGGTGCACGTTGTTCTCATGGGAGCCTTTGGAAACTGCCAAATATGAAAGCTACTCACCAACTCCAGACCCCATCCTTTAAAAGAGTAATATTAAAACAGAGTTTTAAAGTAAATAAATGAAATAAATTTACCCTTATGGGAAGACGAGAAGGTGCAAGGGCTTCTTGTGCCTCAGAAACGTCATAGTCTGGAATGCTGCCATTGCCACTGCTGTCCCCTGAAGCCTGTGCAAAACCCAATTAGGAGGCAGTTCATAAAAGTCAGGGAAAAAAGCATGTTCTCCAAGGAATTAGCTATTTAAATGCAGAAAAATGCCCCTTTTTTGGTTGGCGAAGCCATTTCAGTACTTACAGCATTCCATGAAAACAACCCTTCAGAAAAATAAAAGCCACAGTTCATTTCCTGAAAGGTGTTTTAGACAAAATAAAATTATACTTAAAAAAAAAAAAGGTTTGGGGGTTGTACAGGAAAAAAAATCTGCTCCACAGATAGTTTTAAGTATGATACAATGTTTCTAAGAAAAAAATTCTACATTTAGTATTATGAAAAATGCCAGATGGAAATTTACTTTGAAATCCCTGAGGCATTGAGGAAGTGCTTATAAGAATACTTACATAAGGGTCATCATCTTCACAGTGATCTTCAGTAGCCCTTGGGTCAGATTTGATTGTCAGATGTTGAATGGAGCCCTACATGGAACATCAAAAACATTTCAAGGCAGTAATATTTTAAGTAGCATATGTGAAGGGGAGCGAGGGTGGAGGGGTGTTCTAATTTACTTGGAAAATGGTCTGAAGCACAAAATTCCCTGATAACAACCCAAATTTAAAGATATAAACATGTTCACAAATTTTTCTTTTGCAAAATGTGGAGCAAATGGAAGCTGCCAGAATGCAATGACTGTCATGTCCCAGCGACACTCTGATCACCACACTGCATTGTTAGTGCCCCAGCTGAAGGATCTAGTCCTGGATTATGTCATACACTCTGTAAAACACTGTCTGCTTTTTTTAGTTAAGAAGTGCATGGCAGCTCCAGAAGTGGCATGTGAAAGCCCTAAAAATGGAGACAAAGGATGGGAGGGGAATACCAATAAGTGATGAAGTGAGTCAGGAAGAAACCAGTTTAAAACTTTTCAGAGAGGAAATAAAGGAGATGGATTTTCTGATAACAAATGTTTCTTTTTTCAGAGTCACAAACTGTACTTCTCAGTCTGACACGCTCAAGGAACAGTAATAATTTCATTTAAAACATTTAACTACTGTTTCTGCAAAGACTCAAAGTGCTTTAAGAAATGTGGGGGATGTTTCCTTATTACAAGATTTCACGGAGTTAGATATGATGCACAACTGGGCACAAATATTCAGGTCAAGAACTTGTTCACATATAACACCAACCTAGAATATTTTAGAAAATAATAAAATTTGTGATTCTATCTTTAAAAATTCTCTGATTTATCTACCTTTGAAGACCATGAAACTCATGCACTTGGTGCCTCCTGATTTTGCTGACCTTCTGAGGCAATAGCTCAGTAATCTCAACATCCTATTTCTCTCAAAATTTAATCAGCAACTCAGATATTGAACGATGTCAGACCGACTGAACAGTTCACTGAAAAATCATACATGAAAGGAAGCACAACCAATTAAGCAGTCTCCTGGAAGTGATTTTTTTTTTCACATTTGGGGAACACATTTTCTCCTCTTGCTCTAATCTGTGGCCCTAGGTGGTAGAAAAAAGTAAAATGGAGAGCTCTAATGTTTCCCAAGTGTTACTGCTAGCCAGTTCCTCCAACAAGGAAAGTTATGGACCATTCTGCATGATAGGGATGGTAGGTATGTGATATTTAACTCCCACTCTGGGTCTTACAGCTGCTGCCTTCCCTGTAAAAACTAGTTTGCAGCATCTGGCATCATCACTGATTCAGCTGTACTTGGTTGTTGTCTGGTTTCTACTTATCTTTACAAGTATCAGGACTAGATTTTCCTTTGGTTTCAGTAAAACTGATGATAGTTATGTCCTTTTGTGTCTGACAACCAGAGCCTTAGACACATGAATTCCCATTAGCCAGAGCAAACCAGCATCTGACATCTATTCATTTTCACAATCTGCTATGATTTGTTTCTGTTTTGGGCAATTAATGTAAACAGTTCTTGGCATAGAAGCAGAGTTTGAGTGAGGTTCAAGCATTTAGTTTTTCTTCTCGAAAGCAATTGTGACATATGATACATGAAGAAATAAAGGCACAGGAACCTAGAGTACAAGTCACAATTAGTGCTAATGAAGCACTCAGAGATTTGGCTGAAATTTATGTACTGAACATAGCATACAGAACAGCCTGTTTCAGTGGAAATGCATTAAAGTGTCATCCACCAGGCGTTTCTGTCATCATATTTACAGATTTATTGGTGATAATCTCAGCCAGAGATCATCACATGTGTTTTCCAGGTGGGATACCAAGGTGGTTTCCTTTCCTTGAATGTTTCTCAATCCTACTTAGTGATCAGGCATTCACAATACTCCAGTCCTCCTATTTGCCTAAGAAAGGTAGCACCAACCTGCAGTTTTCCTACATATCACTTTCTACCTTTTATTTCCTGCCAATCCATACAGTTCTGTAATTCTAGGTGCTTAGACTAGTCAGACAAATGATAGAAGTACATTAAACTCGCTGCTTACCAGGTGGAAATCACAACCTGCCAGTACACCTGAACTTTGGAAAGTACATCTTTCTTCCCTAAATAAAAGGACTCACTCTGTTTTATGCTGCTGCTTGACTAATTTAGAAGAGACATTAATCCCACAAAATACAGTGCAAGTTCTGAAGTACAGGAAATACAAAAATAGGGCAGGTAAAATGTGACATTTTCCTTTCCGTTTGACAATGAGACGATCTCACACATAGTGGCTGCTCTCAGTGATTGAGAATTTCAGTCAGGATGCTGCAGGAAGGATGTTTGCCCTCAAGCTAAGAATGCTTGGAAGCTTTGTAGTAGTGGTTTTGGTGCATTCTACTTCCTAAAGCACCTGATAAGCTTCGAATAACATACAGATTGTAAAAATACACCCTTATCTTCCAACTATCTTTACCTTTGATGACATCATCCTCCTTCTGATGTTGAATATGAATACCAAACTAATAAACGTTTAAAGCATTGGCTTAATAGTAAGGTATTCTCAGAAATTAAGAAAATGAATCCTCTGAAATCTGCTCTTCCTAGAAAGGCCATAAAAAATTATGTGACATATTTACTTTGAAATTTCTAATATTCAAACTGAGGATTTGGCTTAATATATGGACTATTAATAAAATTCTGAGGCTCTCATAACATTTATATATTAAACCAGAAGTTATATAACTTCACTGTCCAAACCCTAGCTAGGTATGGAAAACACAAGCTCTATGATTTGACCCTCACTTGGGATATAACCACAGAAAGCAGGGTTTCTTGGGTGGAGAGTACATGCATTAAACACTGAGGCATGTGAATTTATCAGACAGCACTTACTGTGAACTTTTCCAGTCCTGTGGCTCCTGCATTACCGACAAATATCCCAGAGCCAGATTCAAATACCAAGGTTCGAGCAGACCTTTGAAACTGAAGCCTCTGATATTCTTCACAGTCCATGAACAAAGCAACATCATTTCCCTCAACAGTCACTGTAAATTTATTCCACCTGTTAGTCATCACTGGCACTTTAAAGGAAGCAGCCTCTCGGGAGATATGGGATCCAGGCTCCGTGTAGTACATGATTATTCTCTGGGTGCTGTCATCAACTGGTGAAATCCTCAGTCCCAGGTAAATAGTTTTTTGGAAGGCATCTGTTATTGCAAAGAGCACTCCTCCACGGTCGCTGTTTGGCTTCACGGTGACCACGATGGCGAAATCTGTGTAGAAAGGCGATGGGATGATAGCGCTGGTCAGCCGCCCGATGTTGGAATCCGGACCGAAGCTGTAGGCTGGGAACCCTCCGTAGCCCGTGACAAAGTAGACAGAAGGGGGAAGAGGGACTCCTATCAGCTCCGTGAGGTCAAGGTGGCCTTTTGAGCCTCGCTCTGTGCATGAGAAAAAAAAACGTGTTATTTATCCTCGGGGTACACAGCCCATTTGATTTACCTGATTTAAGAAAGACCTGAAAAACTGAAATTGAAAGGGTTATAACAGCAGGAACGTGCTTCTGATGCTTCAGGCCACAGTCCAGGGAGTGCTTAACCACATCTAGCTATGTACACACATCATTTTTTGTCCTTTGACTAACAGAGGTTACTCGTATCCTAAAGGAAGGCACATATAAACATTTGGTTAAATTGAATGGCAACAGGTATTTCCTGCAACTTCAGCTGTCCATAAACTGCAAAAAATGCTGAACGTACTTGCATGGTGGATTCAGTGGAAAATGAGCAACATTTGATTTCTTAAATATATTTCTTAAATATATTGAGATCCTTTTTTCTCACAAAGGCAGCAATAGCTCTCTACAAACAGCACGGCACAGTTTCATAAAACAGGATTAAATTTACAGAGGGTTTGCTTTAGGCCTTGCAGTTACCTATGTCTACAACAGAGGTTAGATTTTATTTATGCCCTATTTTCACATTTATCTCCTTAATTGCACTGGGTACATAACAAATACTGTTCAGCAATCAAAACTCAGCTTTGAAAGAGTATTCAGGCTTTGGCAAACAGGTAGGATTATGTATCTCTGCCAAACATGCCCAGAGAGACAAATCCTACCAAATAATGAAGGAGCAAAGACAACAGCTAAGGATCTGCACCCAATTTTAACTAGGGCCTTGGGGAGGCACACTCTAGCAGCATACCAGAAACACAACTACCAATTTTCTTCTTCTAAGAATTAAGAGCAAGCAAGAAAAGATAACATTTTTAATCATAATGACTGATTCAGAACTGAATCTATACAGAAATCCTCTTTCAGTTTTTAAATTCATTCAGTTACCTGTGACTGTAATAGCTATGTAGGCTGAATAAATCCAAATGGAATAGTAATGGAAAAGATATGACAGTCCATCTGAATACCACAAGCAAAATGAACTGAAAAACTTTGCTTAAAATACCTGATTGAAATCAGACAAAATAAAAGAATCTTACTCTTTGCTCTGTGAACTGGCAAGCTGGTTCTGATGAAGAGCTGGAGAGTTTATTTAGCTGCAATATATGTCTGTTATTCATTGCTCATATGCAGTACTAGCCTGGAATACACATGGCAAAGTGTTTTCCATTGTATTAGTGGTCTTGCAAAGAAATTGTAAAGTGTTCTTCCTATACCAAGGATGTTATAGTACACGATGAAATAAATCCTGATCTATCTTCTTCTCTGTACATTATAATCACAGAATCATAACAATTGGAAAAAACCACCAAGGTCATTGAGTCCAAATGTTAACCCAGCCCCATCATGTTCATCACTAAACCATGTCCCCAGCTGCCATATCCACACACATTTGGAACACTTCCAGGGGGAATTCATTAACTGAAAAAAACGCTGATGTGCTTCATACAGAAACAATTGCCATGAAATATTTTTTTTTTATGTATAGGTATTTTGTTTGGAAATGGAAAGACTAGCTCCTCATCCAGAAACAAAATCCCTTTGGCACTTTTAAATTCTTGGCCAGATAGATTTTTTCCCCTTCCCAATAGCTTCAAAAGTGGACATGCTTCTTTTCTGGCCAAACACATCTAACAATATTTTGATTGTGAGTCTAATAATTGGGTCATGTTTTCTATTCGCACATATATACACATAAAGGAACCTGCACTACAAACAAAATACATAAGCCTTTACACAAGGGTAAGAAGGTAAGGAAAATAGTGATCTTGAAGGATAATATAGGAACTGTACACAGATACCAAAGTTACATTCAAAGAATCATTATATAGTGACCAAGAAAGGAGATGGACAATATCTAAGGTCTTCAGCAATCAGGCTTGGACAGCAGGATGCATCCTAGAAGCGAAATTAATAAATACAACTGTAGTTTCACATTTCCCATTCTCAAGGGAAGATTTGGTGATTGGAGGGGAGCCCATTCATTCTCCCCACACCATGTGTGGAGCTGCAGTCTAGTTGCAGTTTCCCAGTCACTTTCCCAACAGTGACACACAGACCCCCAAACACGAGCTCTTTTAGCCTCTGAGACAAACAAAACACGTTTGCGAAAGGTGGTAGCAAATGACAGCAAAAACTCAGGATTTTCCTCTCAGTAAAATAAGTCAGAAGGCCCAGGAAGAGTCTGAGCTTCATTGAGGCTGGAGTAGAAGCTTGCACATATCCGCTGCAGAAAATCAAAATGAAACAAGAAGCATCTGGCCAAATTCTGTACTTACAGCTCATACCCAGCTCTTAATGGATTTATGAGGACCTAGAGACACAGTTAAAAGCAGAATGCAGACCTACAGCCACAGGTTTTCAATTATCTCTGACAAAATTAATGTCTCCCTAATGCAGTTATGTTAGAGTAAAAATACTCTTATTCCCTTATATAAATAGGTAAATGCTATGCTGTTTTAAGTAACTGTAAGCCAGCAGAGAACTATGTTGCCTCAGAATAGTTTTGTTTCCAATACTACTGAGGCACTGGATACTGGGGAGCATCCAGAATTCATCCCATTTATATCCATGTTTCCTACACCTGGGGCACTGGAAATTGTAGTACAGAAACAGCTTTATTATTAGCTGTATTTTATCTCAACAAGCATAGCCCCATAAATTGGAATGGTATTTTTATAATTTAGAGCTATGAGCTGTGCTGTACTTTGCATTTGTTACTATTTGTTACTGTATGTTATAGTTGGAATTGTTATAGAATATGCTGGTAGCTGGCCATTCCCACTGAGTGGCTTCAGGGACTATTTGAGAAGCACCAGTGTGCTGTAAAAATTATCCTGCAAGTCAGTGTTGGAGCGTTTCAAGACTGCAGATGACAATAGTAGGGGTTAGGTTGTTGGTTCTTTTTCTTTTATTTTTTTTTTTTTGGGATGTAATTACTTAGGCAGGGTGGAATTTCAAATCTGTGGTATCCAAAATGCTTTTTCACTGCTTACAAGGGATGTAGTACAGGGGAAAGACAAAAAACCTACCTGCTTGGAAGCCTACTACATTTGTTTTAGATGTTAAGGCACAAACACAGTATTTATATGTTATAAAATGGAATGAAGGCAGAGTTAGAGAAAGTATTATACATTCATACAATTTAACTTCTTACACTGTGACTTTTTGTTTGGGAGCCTCTTTTCAGATGCAGTTTCTGGCATGTGCAGCACTGTCTCTGGACTGTGCATACGTGTTACCTCATCCTGGTTGCCTCCTCCTCATGTTTCCCTTCATGGAACAGGGTAGTCCCAATGCTAGGCCCGATCCAAAATCCTTAGATGATCAAGCTGCATGATAGAATCATAGAATTCTTTGGGTTGCAAGGGACCTTAAAAGTCAAGTAGTTCCAGCCCCTCTGCCAGTGGCAGGGACACCTTTCACTGGACCAGGTTGTTCAGAGCCCCATCCAACCTGGCCTTGAGCACTTCCATGGATGGGGCATCCACAGCTTCTCTGGGCAGCTTGTTCCAGTGCCTCACCACCCTTTTCAAATAAGGGACATCTTCCTAACCTCTGATCTAAACCTACCCTTCAGTTTATGTGTCTGACCACTGCATGCCCCCGGGAAAAGTCCCTCTCTGGCTCTATTGTACGCCTCTTTAGGTACTGGAACTTGCTATAAAAAAGCTTTATCTTCTCCAGGGAAGATTCTATTAGGATTCTATATTGAAATCTACTTTAGGAATCTGACTAGAATCTAGAATTTTCTTACAAATAGTAATTTAAAACATGAGATTATTCACTGGGAGTAGGGTACTTGTATTTCCTGTTGTGTACAAAAGCTCATATAAAACTCACAGTCCCTGTTTCTAGCTGATACACCACACTTCAACACAAACTAACTTCAAATGTGGTATAAAGCATACTACCACACAGGCTTTGGGAAACTACTACAACAGAGTCAAAGGCTAGAGGGTTACAGATAAGGGCATTGTCAGTCTACTTTTATCCATGGTTTCACCACTAGAAAGTACAATAGAAGCAGAGTTCAAAGGCGAGGCCCTCACCTCTGACATAGTCAGAATTACCCATCTCAGCCTCATTTTAAAATATACAGTTACAATGTTCCAAGTCTGGAAAAAAAAAATAGAAAAAAAAAGAAAGAGAGAAATATTGGCAAGTCCTTTGAGCAAAGGAACACGGTTGGCAGTGATGTGGTGAGACCAGCACAAGTCACTATATTACAAGATAAACGTTCTGCTGTTTTCTTCCTTGCTGTGAGAGGTGCTTGAGCTGGACCATCTCAACTGCACGAATGCAAAGACTGAAGTTACAAATTCTGTCGTATTTGGCCCAATCCACTTAAGCTTTAGCAGCAATATTCATTCACCTGATATTTTAAGGATTGTCCCATTTATGTTTTCTACTATGTTTTTAGCTAGAAATGCCCGTTAACAATTATGCACGTAAACCAGCTTTAAACCACATTTAGCCCAATTCTGCCTCAAGTTAATGAACCATGATGGGCACATAAGGGTCAGAATAACATGCTCAAGTGGTTGCTATATGCTAAATACAAGTCAACCACTCTGTTGCTGCCACTATGACAACTCAAGGGAGGGCTTGGATGGCTCCACACAGATGAGAGTGGGATGGGTGCTGGCTTTTGAATGAAATTACTATTTTCCCTTTATTTTTAGCTTAACTTCACCTAGTGTTTCCCCGGTTCCTCTTCAGACACTTTTATTGGAGCTGCTCCTGGCCCATGCCTGTAAAAGTTCATTCACCTCATGGTCGTTGACTCTCATCCTGTGCAAGAGCACCTTGTTTCACTGCTGTCCACTGCTGCATGAGCTCCTTTTCACGGTCTTTTAAGGAAATAAGATAAATGCAATATTCTACGAAGGCTTTCATAACCAAACCAGGTTCACAGCAGCCAAGATCAGGCACTTCTCTGTCTGTAAACTTGAGCCAAGCTGACCTTGCTCCCCTGTCCTCTTCCAGTCCAAATAATCATAACTCCAGGTTGTGAGCTCCCTTTTGAGAAGCATAAATAAACCATCTCTGTGTCAATGGTGCAGTGCCTCTGCTGTCTCTACTCTGCACACAGATGCTGTAACAGTAATAGAACATTACTTTACACTGAGAGCAGTTACGAGGTGCAGTAAGAAAATTACTTCTTCCCTGCTGCCAAAGTGCTTTCATTTTGAATTAACAAGAAATATTTATAGCAATACCATTAGGCAGAGAAGGATTTCCACATCAACCAAATAAAATTTAATGAAGTACTGCAGAGAGAAAAAGAAGGGGAATATTATAACACAGTCCCAGATGTGCTGCATGAAATGGAGGAGGCCAGCGTCATTGCTGCTACCAGGAAAAACAGCATTGGCTCTGCTTGGACACATTTTTAGCTGCTATTACCACACTGTTGGAAAACATGGATAGAATATATTGGTATTAAAGGCTGGAGCATTTCCTTCCAGATGCCTCAGGAAACTTCAGAAGCTCTTTCTAGTGTTGTTGCACACCTGGAATTCAGGCTGAAGCCAGCAGGAGCTGGGGTCCTCAGTGACACGCCGGAGCAGAGCTGGCATTCCTTTGAGAAAACCGCTTTCCAACACTTTCTGCCAGCTCCTGCTTTCACGTCATTGTCATTCTGCCCTCTACTGGGCGAAAGAGCCTAAATATAGTTAATTAAATAGACATGTATCTTGCTCAAAATATTGTTTGGGTGTTCCCCCCCACCCCACCACCAAAATGCTGTCTTCCATACAATCAGTTTTTCTGTGTTATTTTTTTGTTTGTTTGGGGTTTTTTTGTCTCTCTCTTTTTTTTTTTTTTGTTTTTTTTTTTTGTTTGTTTGTTTGTTTTTGTTTGTTTTTTTGTTATTGTTTTTGTTGTTTGGTTTTTTCTGTTTTTTTTGTTTGTTTGTTTTTGTTTTTTCCCTGATCTAATACTGCACTATTTTCTTACTGCTTTGTCAGTTGTTCTACTAGAAGATCTTCCATATATTTTTGGGCAGCTTTTTTTTAATACATAAACCCGAATTTCTTTAATACATACCCAGTGGGCTTTTCTCCTATAATGACAAAAATCTATGCTTGAAACACACTGGTTTCTTTGAGCCATAGAGGTAGAAAATATGAAATACACCATAGACACTAAATATTTATTGTCCTTTTCTCCTCACAAACAGATGAGTGGAAAGAGTGAGAAATATTTAGCAATTTAACTCCAGTAGTGAGGCAAAGCTAACTGAGCTGTTAACCAGGTCAAGAGACTGAAACCACTACTGGGAAACTCAGAGCCCTGTTTCTCTTTCTGATTTTGCAGCCCCCTGACACCACTCTGGATTTGCTCTACTCCTACCATGCCAGGTTCCCACTCTGCTTATGAGGCCTTTAGAGCCATATAATTACCTGTGAGAGGGATCCTTTTTCTCATGCCAATCCTTTGGGGATGTACCAGGCCCATCAATTTCAATACATTTTTCTTCACCATTGCATATATTCAATATAATTCCATATGCATTAGTGGAAAAAGCAAAGGCAAATAGCACAGATGTCCTTCATGGAAAAAGATTTCCAGACTTGCTAAGGACATCCAGCCTCTTAAAGATACCTCAACAAAGCTAACCTGTGTAAGAATTACAGAGTCTGCATGGAATTTGCAGCTGTTCAATAGTAGGCACCTGTGACCAGGCTGGACGGTGACTTTGTGGAATAAAGTCTGTGTGTGGTGCAGGTGTGTGAGTGTGATGTGGGCAGTCTGATTGCCAGCCAGAGACAAGTAGCCGTCAGTGACTGCAGGGGAGCAGGAGCTTTCGCATTTCACCACTAGGAAGCAACACAGCACTTCATAAATTAGATGGGAGCTTCGGCTGAGGGGAGAACACTGCTTATGAATCACCAGTGTCAGTGTCTGCTGTGCAAGCTCTTTTACAGCATCTAAGCGAGGATGTTTTAATTTCCATTACGCCTATAACAAAGCAGATGTGAATTATCACGCTACCCTTCTTCTTTCACCACGACCTTGAAAATAAAAGTACGTTGTCTTCTGTGTATTTTCTTGGGGGAGAAGGGTAACATATTGCTATTCTTGTTTTCTCTTTCCCTCTCTCTTTTTTAATTTTGAATTTTAAAATTTTAAGGGAGAAAACGACCAACACCCTTATTGAAAAAAAAAAAAAAGAAAAAAAGAAAAGTATTTCTAAGATGGTGAAGACAGTTCACTTTTAAAATACTGGCAGAGGCAGCAGACACTCCTAGATTTAACAGTTGTACATGCCAGCAGAGAGAGTCTCTGCCCAAATGTGGAAAAACAGACACTGGCATAGTTTGGCACACTGACCGGAATATAAATTCTCAACCCATATAAAGAGGTTGAATGGGAAACAGGGATCGAGAGCACTTAATCAGCAGCTCTTGCCAGAACCTGTCTCCACTGCAAGGTTCTGTCATAGAACAGGAGCGTAAGAAGGATGTGGGCAGGTGTGATTTGTGAGTTACAATTTACTCGATGAAAATTAGAAACCTTCAGCCAGAAATGTTCCTTTGCCCCTCACACCTGAATGACTTGAACACTGCCTTCTCCCTGCGTTTCCCATGAGTACCATGCCTTCCTGCCTGTCCTCTGACACTGTGAATGACCCAGAAAATTCTCTCCTGCCAGGAAATCCTGCACCCCACAGTCATGTGCATAGTCAGTGCCCGTGTGAGAAGACAGAAGTCATATTCTCTGCTCATGCCACTCTCATCTCACATCTGTTTCATCTTCTATAGCAGCAAAAGTCTGTATGTTCATTGAGCCTTCAGGCCAACTTTTTATGATGTCTGCAGTTTGATCCTGCGAGCAGACGCTACCCAGGAACACCCAAGGACAAGCATTGCCTCCAATACGGCTGGAAAGGATGTCTGCAGGGAGTTTTTGAGTGAAACATGAAAGAAACAAAGTGCTGATAGATATTTCTGTAGCTTCTACAGTCTGCCTTGGTCTCTGTGTGACGGAGGCTGATACATCCATAACACTTCATCAGAGCTTTAGGCAGAGCTTTCTAAGACCTTCCTCACACAGCTAAGCTGAGAGTAGAAAATCACTTTGTTCCAGTTCAGACTAGATAAAAACAGAAAAATATAAACATTGCAATAACTGAGGTTATGTTTCAGACTTCTTATTTTGGTTCTTGTTGTTTTGGGGTTTTGTTATTGTTTTTTATTTTTAAAAATTAAGGGTTATGAAGCCAGTAAAGTAAAAAAAATAGAGGATTTTTTATGTTTCCTTGACTCTTCCACAGCACTTCGAGACGTGGTGGACGGTGATCTCAGATCACTGATGACAGTGATGGACAGTGATGGACAGTGATGGACAGCCTCTCTCAGATGACTAAGCTATCCATCCTTTTATGTTAAGCTTAACAGAAGTCGATATTTTGTTGCTAACGTTTCATTTTCAAGTCCTTAGGAGGACTTCCATTGTCTTCCAGGAGCATCCCTTTCATAAATGTTCTTAAATTTATGCACCTGATATTTATCATTACTTTTTATCCTTCTTAGTGTATTCTCATGTATTCTTTACACTATTGGACTTAATAGCTAATGGATTTGATTTAAAAATGGATTCAGAGAAGTTGAAAAAAATTGTGAGGTAGATGATATGGGAACAGTAAATACTAAAAGTATGTCTTGCGTTGAACATTAACATTTCTGACAGCTAAATGCTTTTATAGCATGAATGCATCAGTAAAAATGTAGAAATAGAATCCAGCCAACATAGTCTTTCTTTTTCCATCTTCCTTTTTCCCAAGAATTTCATTTCCCAAGAGCTGTGTCACAGTAATTTTATATCTTAGTATAAATCACATATGCTTTTATTATGCTCCTGTTTTTTTTGCCTTTCCCCAGTGAATGCACTGAATTTTAAAAAAGTTGATTGATTTTAAACAAGATATCATAAAAATGTCATCTCTAGTCAAAAAGCTCTAGGTTTAAATCCTGGCTAAAGTCCTAAGTGAAAGACCTTCTGGTTTTAAAATTATTACTTGATACAAATTCCTAGAATTTTGTGTTATGATTGGATTCTGTTGCCAGGAAAGGATAAGCACTCACTAAAACTTCTCCAGCATTTAAGACATCTTATGCAAATATGTTGTTTCTCCAAACAGTCTCTCTCTAAGTGGAGACACAAATACATTTCCCACCCTTACTCTGTTCCTAATCCATGAGGTTTGTAAGGATTTAATGGCCTTCAAGCCTCTGTGTCTTTGTCAAATTTGGTGCATAGAAGTTTGGATTCAAAGCAGACTCAGAAATCATTGCACAGACGTGCTGCAATAATATATGCATTATTTCCTAGTGAATCCAAGTTAAACTCAAAGCATCACTGTAATACCTGCCTACAGAGATCCTCTTAAGCACAAATATAACGGGTTCTTTTTTTTCAGCTCAGTGGAGTAACTACTTTTACTACTTGCAAACCACAGATTTCCCACTAGGGACCTCACACGTGGTCCCGTGCAACAGTAAACTAAGCAAATCTGGTTTCAGCTACCTGACTTCATAAGCAAATATTTTGCTAAGTATCTTTTAGAGGAATTGCTATCTTTATTAAGAAGAATATAGAAGTTTTCTTTAGAAGACAAATGAAGTAAAATTGGTAAAAATTAGATGCTGGATATAGGTATTTCAACCCATTCATACAGATGGAAAATGCAGTGCAGTGACTTTTACCTGACTTCAAATGCACACAGCCTCATATATTATCCATGTTTTTGGGTTTTTTTCACAACCAGAAATGCTAGGAGTTCAGAAAAAATCCTGAGATATAGACCTACTCACTACTGCCTCTGTCAGATAGTTCAAAAAGCTCCAATCAGTTCTACAAACAAGGTTTATTTTTTTTGAATTTTCATGGACATACTACCATGGAACACCAATAAACTGCTGATCTTTTTCCAAAAAGGCATTATGCAGAAAGTGGCCATCCTATGTAATGTGTTACTCTGTGTAGTTGATGTCCAGAAGTCTTTCCTCATAGTGTAGCTTCATTTTCAGGCATGTATCCCCCCTTTTCACTCCTTGTCTACCTATCACCACTTGACCCAAAATGCAGTCTCAAACAGGGGCTTGAGAAACTCGAGAGAGATGAAACAACTTTTCACCCTGATTCAAAGCTGCCTTTCTCTTGTGCCATTTCCAAGGAAATATGGCAGGAGCAGTATGGCAACATTGGAACAGCCCCATGGATCAGAATTTTCAGCAATGCAGTTCACTGCTTTAATTAGGCTCAGGTATGTAAATAAGATCTTCTAGGTACACATACATGTACCAAAGCTTGAGTTATCTAGCTGTGACATCATTGATCACTGCCTGATGACTAAATCAGAGAAAGCAGATTGCCTGGTAAATCATGATTAACCATAAGAACACTGGTTCGAAGTGAAGTAGAACATAATAAATTTTCCAGCTTGGTAACATTAATTTTAACAGTTCTACCATCATGCAGAATTATTGAACTAATTCTGGTGTCTGTGCAGCTTATTGCCCATGTGAGCAGTTCTCCACTGCTCGTATACAATGTGAATTAATCAATAGCTTCTGTCTAGAATAACTGAAACATCTGTTATATTTTATTCAGGATTTCAAGCTGTATGACCAAAGGGGGGAAAATGAACTTGGTTTTTTTTAATCATACAGAGAATATATTATGTTTTACATGTGCATGGCCAAAAATAATTTCATTTCCTCCAGAATATGTAGAGAATAGACGAAGTCTTGTTTTTGGTAAGTACTGTATTTTTAGTTCACTCAAATGTTATTTGAGACAAGAGATGAAAATAGAGAAAAAAAGATAAAAGTAGCATACAGAAGTAATTCTTAGCTCTTGATACTTGATATACAGTTGAAAATCTTTCTCAGAGAAGTCTCAACAGCATGCTGTCTCTAACTTGGAGAATATGGCTGATTTACATCTGCATGCAATATTTATAAATCCATTTAAAATGTGTTGGCATATTGGCCTTCTGCTTTTAAAAAGTTGGTTGACACAAAATGTTGCTCCTTTGGCTTAAATTTCAAAGGTTGCTTTCTCGAGGCCATTAGTATTGTGACAAGAATAAGACGGAGTGACGTCCTTAGAGTTTGTGTTTTTCTTAATGCTCATTTGAACCAAAGATTCAGAAAGTCAAAAAAAGAAACTCACATAATAAGCAACAAACCGCAATGCTGTTGGCATTTTTTGGCTTTGATTATATGCTTAGCTCTTTATTCTCACTGTCTGAGCCCTCATTTGTATTTTAAGACACTGCTTTCACCAATTTCCCTCATTATAAGCACAGCTGTGTGTTAGTAATAGGACAACTATGTTGCATGTAATTTTAATTAGGTCTGAATTAAAACATGCCCTTTGGGGTCAGACTCAGACAAAAGTCTCCAGGTAGTGGAAATTTTATCATCATGCAGCCTAAAGGCTGTGTTTGCCATGTTCCGAGCAGTGGGCTCTCCAGATTTTTCAACTGTCTGCTCTCACCTCTTTTTTCTCCCACCATCAGCTGGAATCACTTTCCTCCTCCAACATTCCATATACAGTCAAATACCACCTCATCTTTGTTCTTTGTTTAGCAGTTTCCTGCCAAAACCACTGGACAAAGACACGCCATCCAATGTGCTGAGCTGCAGCTTCAGGAGGCGTTTTTCAAGCTGCAGGCTTTATGACAAATCCTATAGGCAGTGCTCCAGCCCTTTTCCCTGAGAATGTACTGCAGCTTAGTCTTGTTCTCTGGCATATGCTGCACATACTGCCAGACCTGTGAGCAGTAATGAGCTTGTACAAGCCAACAGGCACCAAAGCCTTCAGTCTCTTCCGAGTGTGTCAACATTCTTGTCTACAAAAATGTCTCAGTAACCCTCCAAACCTTCCCTCTCTGCTTCCCATTCCCTACTTACATTTGCAGAACTATCAAGAAAATTTAAGGTGAACAGGATCTAGCTATTCCCCTCTCTTATTAGTCTTTGAAAAGAATATTAAGCTTATATGGTTTTATTCTGGTGGAGTTTTGTTGCAAAATAATCAGTTATTGCACAGTAATATCAATGCACACTTTTCTGGACATCCAGCAATTAACATGACTGCTCTGGAACCAGAGAGAGCAGCCACAGGTAACAAATCCTGCTGACAAAAACTTCAATATGTTCAGGTTCATGCCCTGGAAGCTGAACTTTAGGACTTCAGCTTACATCCAGTGAGCTTTGACGTTCTCTGTACGTGTTACTCTCTGCACAAAATGCAGCAGTAATAAAAAGCATTCAAGGAACAGCAGAATCATGCTGTAGTAGGTTAAACAGTTATGAAAACTGAGGAGAAGACATTGCTGTTAAACAGTTTTTTTTATTCTTAGGAGCTCTGTACACACAGTCAAGAAACCCAAAGAAGTGTAAGTAATTTTCACATGGGGTGAATCATGGTTGTTCTGTTGCTTTTAGTACAGCAATGACAATTTTATATAATACAGCAGCTACTCTCAATATCCAAACTGAGACTCTGCAAGTGTGGAAACATATGGTTGATGGCAAACCCAAACTTGTGTGCATCAGTTATTTCATCACTTTCTTATTTAATCATCACCCTCTTGTTTAAATGCTAAGTATGTTCCATAGAAACATAAATTACAATTTGACGTGATCACGGCAGCTGAATGCAGAGGGTATAAACAGAACACTGAAATTTGCAATATGGAGATCAAAAATATTCATTTCCACACACCCTCCCCAAGAACTTTTCCATATGGATTAGCTTCTTGGTGAGCCTGGTCAGTTCCCAGTGGTCTGTCTGGCAGCTGCATTACTTGCTTTGGAGTAACACCAAGGAACTAGCTGATACAGCCTGTGAGGTCACATGTAGGGGCTTTTCTGTTATTTTAAAGTAAGGAAAAGAATCACAAAATTATTTCAGCTTATAGAATGCAACTACAGTACTTCAGGTTCAACGGGGCAAGAGGTTTATCTTGGATCTGACAGGCTGTCTCTTTCTGCAGCTGAAATTTTGTGGTTCTGTTACATGACCACATAGCCAAACTCACACAGATATTAATGTATTTGGCTGCACTCTCATATCTGGAATCTGAACATCTGCAGTGACCTGAAGTAACCTAGTGAATTCTGGTAGGCCAGAAAATAAAGACAGATTTTAAAAACCACTTAGTAGATATCTAGAAGTGTGTCCCAGTTGAGGTTTTGAGCCAGACTGAGAGAGAACAAACAAAAAGATACACAGCAGGAAAAACAGTGTTTGAAAGAAACGTCAGCAATAATGCCAATATCTTTATTACATCCATCTTACTTGGCAATTTTTGGTGGTTAATAGTAACTGCTATTAATTACAAAAAGTAATATCTACATAGAAACACAGTTAATGGCAGATCTGCTAGTAACAAACAATCTACTTATGAAGTAGTGCTGGATTTGAATGGCAACATAATATATGTAGATCTAAAATAATGGATGTTTTCACCACTGTCCTTCTTTTTATGACTTTTCCTTGTCTGCATAAACACTTTTGGAGAAAGTGGTACCCTCATCCATTGGTTTGGTTGCAGTGTCAAAAACTCATGTTGTGGCAAAGAATTCCTTGTAAGCAAAGGAAGAACGAGCTATGAAGAACCTGACAGAGCTTCTTTATGTACACACATATTTTTACATACACTCCCTCATGTGTTTTCCAGAGGAAATGTGGTTGGAGAAAAGAGAGCTTGGATCCTTTGAAGTCTCTTATATTTGTAGCTATTAGAGGCAACTTTCTCAGAGAAGTGCCAAGGATCTGACACACAGGACCTTATTATTATTATATTCTTACTAATTTATATAAAAACATGAAGGGAGGGAAGAAAGAGAATAGAGCCAAACTCTTTCACGAAGTGCCATGGTACCCATGGTATCTCACTCTGGAGATGACTAAATACTGATGCAGGTTATGCAGGGAGTTTGTGGAATCTCCTTTCTTGAAGATATTAAAAAATGATCTGGACATGATCTTGGGCAACAAGTGAGCAGAGAGACTGGACCAGGTGACTTCCAGAGGTCCCCTTCAACCTATAAATGAATAGACTCCAAAGTATTTATTTTCCCCATTTTTTTTGTCCTTTCCTTTCAATGCTTTTCATAGTGAAAAGAGCCAGTGATTGACTTCCCACTTGAAGTCCCACTTTCTTTTCAATATAATGTGCCACTAAGGAGAAACTGTCTAAAAACCAAAGACTGTATAAATCTTGCTGTGCAAACTGCCAGACTGCTCAGGTAGTTAACCATGGTAGCTGGTGATGCACCAAGAGCCTACAAGCCTGAGCTCCCCTCTTGATCAAAGCTGCTGAGGTACATGTGTGTGTAGATATGTTTGTATATATAAATATACTTTTTTAAAAACTAATTTATCCAGTTGTCACTATATAATGATTAAAATTTTCTTTCTGAGACTTCATGAACCAAAACACGGAAGTGTGACAAATTAATTCACATTATGCAACCACTCTGGAACTCCCATAAACATTAAAACAGTATGTGGTAGCAGATTTTTTTTTTTTAACAAGAGCTGCTCAGTGTAGTTTTGAAGCAGTTGGTGAAGTGTTTGCTAACAGCAGGGCTTTATGCTGCTTGATCCAGTTTTGCCTATGTGGCAGCTATAGATATTCCAGACTAAAGATCAGATATTTATTGCTCATTCATTTCCACTGAGACAAGTCTGAAATGGGCCCTTGTATTTCTACTTAGTCCAGTAGTGGAAGAGAATAAAAACAGAAGCCTAATTCTCTGGCATGCTTCCTGCACCCAAATGCAACAAGCATGAAGATGTGGAGCACTTCAAGTAGGAATGGTTGTGGTTTTCTCTCCTGAAAAAACCCCAAGCCAACCACAAATCGTGGACACAAGGCAGAGAAACAACATGCTGAAAAGTGAAAAACAAAGCACATACCCTCCACAGATAACTGGGGAAAAACCCTACTTCCCTTTGAAAATTTATTTTACTCTTGGGCCATTAACAGCTAACAGGATTGCAGCATTTGCTTACTGTACTCACCAAAGTAATTACCTGACTGTGACAGTTTTGAGTGGAGACTTTGTTCAGGCCAAAGAAAATCCCTCAAGAGGGATTGGAAATACTTTGTGAACTGTAATTATTTTCATGCACCCATTTTGTGTTTCTTTTACAACTTCTTTTAATTAACCTTTTTTAATTGATGAAATCAGCACGACACAATTCTTATGATAGAAAAAATAATTATTTTAAGAGGTGCATTGATATACATTATCTCGTTGTAAAAATAAAACATGAAGCCAAGCCAAATGTCTTTGGATTATAATTCTGGCATAGCTTAACAATGCAATAAATTTAGATTCTCTGCAATTGTATAAAAATATCATCGTTGCCTAACGTTAAGGCAGAAATTTCCAGTTTAGCTCTGCAGATTCTGCCTTTACAGTTTACCAGGAATTGTTTGTCTCCTTGCTGGTACTATGAAGCAAATATGATGGAATCGAGCCTTGAGCACAATTAATGAGCTTAATGTTCATATGAATTTCAACTTAATGTTGAAATTTGTATATTCCTGGTCTGTCCAATTCTGTGGCCTACTTCTAGGTGAAGTTATAAATCCTTCAGTGCTTTCAGAGGACTGGGTCTTGACTGCTGAAATTATTCTACTTGGCTGACAGATTTTCAGTCTTCTCTTTCAATTTCTTTTCTGTTGGAAACTGTGAAATACAACCAAGGCCACAGGATATCTTTACAGTGCATGTATTACTCCAATATTTATACTTCCCAGAGCTCATTCTCTTCAGTGAACTAAACATTCTCCACTACAGAAAAGAAACAGTGCTTTAGGGAACACATGTAGTTTAAACTTCTAACAATTTAAAGCCAGGGAAAGGAAAATTGAAATTATTTTTGAATACTTTGTAGAGAGCCTGCTGCAGGAATAGCTGGAAGAAAAAGGCCATAGTCAGATCAACTTAGTAAAGCTAGCAAAGTGGGCCTCAGTCTCACGGATACAGTGTCCTTGAGATAGGGAAGGCACGCAGAATTGAGAAAAACATGAATGCCGAAGTGCTTAGCTAAGCCGCACAGCTAGACCAATGATGAGCTCAGATTTTGCACTATGCATGAGCTAATTAAGCACTGTATTTAATCGCCACTCTGCGTATCAATAAACGAGACTTTGCTGATGACCGAATTGGTGTCCGCGTCTCCCTTCTCCGACATTTGGTGAACCCCGACGTGCCTCCGTCGCTGAAAAGAAAACGGTTTCAGAAAACGGGGGAGAACGCGCCACGGTCGGTGAAGTAGAGTTGGGGCCTGCTGCAACCGGGTCGGTGTCAAACGACGTAGGGAAGACACCCCCAGGAGCCATAAAGGTGGTCCTGGGCCATACGTGCTGCCGAAGCCGGAGAGTTGCAACAGCGCTGACGACGAAAAATGGACAGGCAAGCAGCATATGATTTATTTATAATACATATACATATACTACATATATACATATATATATACTATATAGTACATATAGATAAGTTAGGGTTAAAAGAAATTAATCCCAGGAAGGACATACCGGGGTTGTTAGTCTGGGGTTATGCTAAAGGTTTATTCTCTAATCCTCACACCGTGCATGATTTGAATGAGTGGCGTAAGTTAGGGGATGCACTGTGGGAGGCAGTATTAGAGGATAATAAAACAGCAAAAAAGCTGGGAAAGATCTGGCGGGTAGTTCACAACGCACTGCTAAAGCAGCAGGCGGAGAGAAGGGCGGCTCGGGAGGCAGTAAAGGCATATAAAAGAAATGCTCACTATGGCGATAATGAGCCCCGAGCACCCAGCACGACCAGAGTAGAAATACCTATCTCTGGGGAGACAGCAGGAATGACAGACATGGCTAGCTGCGCTTGGCCCTCGGCACCCCCCTTAGAAGAGCTTGAGGAGGATTCCGCCGCGGCGGCGGAGACAATTGCAGAAGGCGGAGTAACCCCGCCTTCCGACAGCGAAGGGCCCCAGACCGGCGGCGAAAAATCCCCTTGCCAGTCTGAGCCTACCGCCCCTAAGCCCACCGTGGAGCCAGCTCCGGTCCCTAGGGCGGAAAGCGACCTGTGGGAGGAGATGGCAAGACGGCGGGGGGAGGCGTGGAGTATGCTAGCCAGACACGGCTTGGAGACTGGGGACGAGAGCGCTGTTGATGCAGCGAAAACCTGGGCTTTCCCCGTCACGTATACACAGGGAATAAACCAGCAAGGACAAGCCGTCCAAGTAGGAGCATACTCGCCTCCCGACTGGAAGCTGCTAGCCCAGCTAAGACAGACAGTGAGTCAGTTTGGTTTCCAAAGTGAGCCAGCTAAGCAAATGCTAGATTTCTTGTTCGATACATACCTGCTGTTGCCAAATGATATGAGAAGTATAGTGAAACTGATTTTCACGCAACATCAGCAGTTGCTATTTAACGCCCACTGGCAAGCTCTTGTTCAGGAGTCAGTTGCAACACAGAGGGGCCCGGGAGATCCGTTAGCTGGAATTACCATAGACGAACTGATGGGATTGGGTCAATACCGCAGGACAGAAGCTCAAATGATTTCGGGACCCGACAAGGTTAGGGAAGCCATGCATCTAGTAAGGAGTGCCATCGGTCGGGTCAAAGATAGCTCAGGCATACCCATGTATATGGGGATAAAACAGGGAAGAAATGAATCCTTTGGGGACTTTGTAGATAAGGCTGCTGCTGCTATTGAAAAGGCAGGAGTCCCAGAGTATATGAGAGGGGCGCTACTAAAGCAATGTGCGCTGCAGAATAGCAATGAGGCAACAAAAAGGGTATTATCAACTTTAGGAGCCAATTGGTCGATAGAAGAGGCATTGGAAAGGATGGCTTTACAGCCGACAGGGGCACAGGTTTTCTTAGTTAATGCACTAAAAGAAATAGGCTTAGGGCTACAGAAACAAGCCGAGTCCACACAGTCACAGGTGCTAGCCGCTCTTGCTCCTCTCCGTGCTTCCACAGCGGCCCCAGCCACGTCGAGTGATCACCGACCTCCCTCAGCGCGCTGCTACAGATGCGGAGCAAGAGGCCACTTCCGACGTGAGTGCCGTGCCCCAGGAGCATGGTGCCAAAACTGCCAGAACAACACGCATAACACATCAGCTTGTCGCCGCAAGTCGGAAAACTCCCAGCGAAGCGCGCCCGGCAGCCGCGCCCGAACACAAGTAGCCGCCGTGACATTAGCGCCATCTCCTGTCTACAACCAGCCACAACAGGGAGCCTGGGACTCGACCTGGCAGCCGCAGTAAAAACATCTTTGATAACAGATCGCCCTGTCAAAGTCCCAACTGGAGTTTATAGCCCGATAAATATCAAAGAACAAGCTTATGGAGGACTAATAGTGGGACGCTCGTCGAGCTCCATTGTAGGACTGTTTGTGCTGCCAGGTGTCATCGATGCAGACTACACGGGAGAAATACAAATAATGGTTTATACTCCTTTTCCTCCTCTGACAATTGAGGCAGGTCAGCGTATTGCTCAATTTATTCCACTTCCACAGTTGAGCCGGGGTGTTCAACCACAAAGACAAACCCCACGTGGAGACCAAGGATTCGGATCATCAGGCATTGCTATGCTCACAATGGATCTCCATACCAGACCCAAAAAGAAGGTGAAACTAACCTATGCAGGAGAGACAATAGAAATGATAGGACTCCTAGACACTGGGGCAGATACCAGCATTGTCTCACCAGAAAAATGGCCCCACAACTGGCCATCAATGCAGACCACGGATACCGTGACAGGTGTCGGAGGATTCACCCTTGCCAGAAAAACTCCTCCAATAAAGGTCACTATAGATGGGCAAGATTTGGTGACTGTGTTGTCCGTAGTTGCGTTACCACCATCGGTACATTGCTTGATTGGAAGGGACATTTTGGCTCAGATGGGGGTCGTTTTATCCAACGAGCACCCTTTGGGGTAATTGCCATTGCTTGGACTTTCCCAATCCCAATCACCTGGACTACCAATGAACCGGTAATGGTTAAGCAATGGCCTCTAAAAAGGGAAAGTCTAATACAAGCACATCAACTCGTAAAAGATCAATTCCAACAAGGACATTTAAAACTCTCAACAAGCCCATGGAACACGCCAATTTTTGTGATCAAAAAGAAGTCAGGAAAATATCGTCTTCTACATGATTTAAGGGCAGTAAATAATCAGATGGAGGCAATGGGGGCATTACAGCCAGGCCTCCCCAACCCAGCAATGCTCCCACAGCATTGGCCTCTTCTAATCATTGATCTAAAGGACTGCTTCTTCACTATTGCCTTACACCCTCAAGACACTAAAAGATTTGCGTTCACCCTACCAGCAATAAACAGAGAAGAACCTGATAAACGGTATGAATGGACTGTTCTTCCACAAGGAATGAAAAACTCGCCTACCCTGTGCCAACTGTATGTGGATGCCGCACTACAACCATTGAGGATACAGTGGCCCAACACAATTATTTATCATTATATGGATGATATCCTCTTTGCTCAAGAATCAGCATTTACAGACACTCAGATGCAGGAAATTCAAAGCACCCTAGCAAAGGCATCCCTCATAATAGCTCAAGAAAAAATACAGCGATCCACACCATGGAGGTACTTAGGGTGGTCTATCACAGACCAAATCGTACGGCCGCAGAAGCTCCAGCTTACAACAAAAATCACCACTCTAAATGAGGCACAGCGACTGCTAGGAGATCTGCAATGGCTCAAGCCGATTGTTGGGATACCCAACTCCTTGCTAGACTCCCTCAGGCCACTACTTAAAGGAACTGACCCAACCGCACCCGTAACCGTGACCCCACAACAACAGAAAGCCCTCAAGGGTATTATACGCTGCATCGATGAGGGGTTTGTCTCTCGCCGAGATATCTCCTCACCCATCGATCTTACCATCTGGAGTACTGCCAACCACCTACTCGGTGCACTCACACAGCTACAAAAGAAAACGCGGGAGACACGGGTACTAGAATGGATAACCCCACCTTTACAATCAAAAAGGACAATCAGCACAAAAATCGAACAAGTAGCCACCTTGATTCGTAAGGGTCGCGTAAGGATCATGGAAATCACCGGAACGAGCCCAACAACAATTTATTTGCCCATGAAAAAGGAGGACTTAGATTGGTATCTCCTCAATTCAGGAGATCTACAAACGGCCTTGCTGGAAGTCGGAGCAGCCATCCACACCGGACCGCTGATGCCACGTCACCTTCAGTGGCTAGGAAATTGGGACTGGATAGCAAAGCCAATGCGCTCGGAGCAGCCGATAGCGGGCGCCACCACAGCCTTCACGGATGCCGGAAAAAAGACGAGAAGAGCAGCGATCACCTGGAAAGAAGGCCCTCGGTGGAGGAGTAAAACCATAGATGCAGCTCCAGAGGACAGCTTACAAACATTGGAATTGCTTGCTGTTGTGTGGGCACTAAGTGAACTGCAGGGGCCTTTAAATGTGGTCACTGACTCGTTTTATGTAGCAGGAGTAGCACAGAGAATTGAGGACGCCTCTGTGAAAGAGGTGCAAAACAAGAGACTCTATGAACTCTTGCTGCAGCTAAAGCGAGCAGTAGGAGCAAGGTTCAAGCCTTATTGTATAATACACATCAGGAGTCATAAGTGGGACGTAGGCTTGGGAGAAGGCAACGCCAGGGCGGATAGACTGGTTATGAATGTAGCTGATGACAGGGGGATTGAAGCAAGGGAGTCACACACACGATTTCACCAAAATGCTAAAGGATTGGTGCGTGAGTTCAAAATAGGCATACAAGAGGCTAAGGCAATAGTGAGAGCCTGCCCCACCTGCAGTCATCACAATAGTGGGGTAGGTCTTGGGTGTGGGGTAAATCCTCGGGGTCTGAAGAGTAATGAAATTTGGCAAATGGACATCACACATGTGGCAGAGTTTGGTAGACTCAAGTATGTGCACGTTACCATAGACACTTATAGTAAGTATATCTGGGCCACAGCACAGACAGGGGAAAAAGCAATCCATGTAATTAGACACCTAACAAGTTGCTTTGCAGTTATGGGAACGCCTAAGGAAGTAAAGACCGACAACGGACCTGCATATGTCAGTGGGAAAGTAAGTCAGTTTATGAGACTCTGGGGAATCAGACATATTACAGGAGTACCACACTCACCCACAGGACAGGCCATAGTAGAAAGAGCCAATGGGACACTCAAACAGTATTTATTCAAACACAAATCCGTAGATGATCCACAAGAAAGACTAGCCAAGGTTCTTTATGTCATGAATTATTTGTGTGTGTTCGGGGATGAATCTGAGCCGCCTGCAATCAGGCATAGAGGGAAAAGGGAAGGTAACAGAAGAGAACGCATGAGGGCATGGGTAAAGTACCGGGATCCAAAGACAAGAATATGGAATGGACCAGCGGAAGTGGTATATTGGGGGAGAGGCTATGTTTGTGTTTCTACCCCCACAGGAACACTTTGGGTCCCTGCTAGGTGGGTGAAGCCCGTTCTAAATAACCGAACTGGTGGAAAGATTCCTGAGGAGGCGGCTGGCTCCAGCCGACCAGGAGCGGATTCAGCAGAAGTTGACGGTGACCTCACAGCCCTATTTGCGGAGGCTAGCACAGTTTAACAACGCTGCCCGTGAGGCGCTAAGGCAGCCACCACCGAATTGGGCTGATTGGATTGAGAGCCACGTCCACATAAAGTCCCACACCTGCCTTGGCCTCAGGTAGGACCAATTAAGCCCGGTACAGACCCAGGGGAGGTATTAAATCAAAGTATAGAAGAGGTAAAACAACTGCAGATAACAGGGAGCAATACAGGGCGTAAAAAGAATAGGCCGCCAAAGAAATCAAAATGATGATCATTACACTGCTTATGCTTGCTAACTTTGCTCACACAAAATCTTTTCCAATGCAGCATGCGCCTCGGGAAAACGTATAGGTAACATTCACTAACATAACAAGACAAGAATCAATCTACTTAAGTCTAGGAGGAGTACAAAATCCTTTTAAAACCTGCCTAGTAAGGTTGCCAGTATGGTTGCAAGAAGTTCAAGGGAATGTGCTGCATGAATTTATCTAACCACTCTGAGTCCATCCACAAAAAGATACAAAACACGCAGCAGAAATTACACAACCTAAAAGAAGAAGATGGTTGGGGCATTGACGAGTGGTTAAAAAGCCTAGGTCTTGGGGGATGGATTCAAACCGTTATTAAGTATGCTATTATGGTGTTAGATATATTCTTGTGCTTAGCTTTATTGCTACCTTGCTTGATAACATGCTTACAAAATTTTATTCAAAAGACTATTAGCAAAGCTTGGCATGCCACTCTTCTAGCTCAAAAAGAAAACGGGGGAAGTGTAGAGAGCCTGCTGCAGGAATAGCTGGAAGAAAAAGGCCATAGTCAGATCAACTTAGTAAAGCTAGCAAAGTGGGCCTCAGTCTCACGGATACAGTGTCCTTGAGATAGGGAAGGCACGCAGAATTGAGAAAAACATGAATGCCGAAGTGCTTAGCTAAGCCGCACAGCTAGACCAATGATGAGCTCAGATTTTGCACTATGCATGAGCTAATTAAGCACTGTATTTAATCGCCACTCTGCGTATCAATAAACGAGACTTTGCTGATGACCGAATTGGTGTCCGCGTCTCCCTTCTCCGACAATACTTGTCACATTTTTCTATTTCGTTTCCAAGAGGTTCCCAAGCTGAAAGAGGAAGCAGGTTAATTGGACACTGAAGCATAATCCTGCTTCACTTTTTCCTGCATGTCTTTGTAATTTCACATACATATTTATGATAGACATGCTCCTTGCAACCAGTTTTAAAACTCTTTCTCAGTTTTCATTTTGATGGTAAAAATGAATGAAAATTTATTGTTCAGCCTGTGAATCAGATTCACAGCAAAATGTATTTTAGCTCAAACAATGAAGCCCAGCAAATTATCATCTGCTAAATATATCATCTAAATGTTCAATTCCTCCACCAACATCAGACCTAAAACATGATTGCAAAAAAATAGGAGTTTTTTCAAAGCAAGCACTGCTTGACTGTTTTCTTTATTCAAAGTGCTCCAGTAGCTACCTTCCTCTTTCTAGAGTTTCCTACATTCCATAGGAATTTCTTCCATTCCTTACATTGATCAATAGGGTTACTGTTTGATTTACAGCAGTCTCTATTCACAGTTTGTGAAAGACGTTTTTCTAGGTGCAGATCTATTAAAAAAAAAAGTGACTGCCATGTTTTAAGTAATTTTTTGGTGAAGCTCCACTTCATTTGTCCCCAGCATGCTAACAGTTGTAAAAGGCTGTGAGGAGCAAAACTATTTATTATAGGATCACATTTAATAGCTCTCAGATTTTAAAGCACAGATTTTGAAAATCATATTTAGAAGCAGTCAGGATTCTGTGCTTATTTAATATATTCTCCATGCACACATTTCACAACAAATTGTTTTCTAATGACAGTGAAATGAGTAGATAATGTTGAAATATTTGATGAAAGAATAAAAGTAACCTCCTGAAATAATTACATCATTTTTGTATCTAAAATGTAAGTTTATTTTTCATTCCCATCTCTTCAATGCTGACACCAGAACTGCTGAAGATAATAAAACCAAATACTTCTTCCTTGGCCATAGACTACAAACCATTCTAACACAGACTGGAGCCCAGTGTTGCATGAGGGTGGAATGGAGTACACAGGAGAGGATGACATTGTCAGTGCTGCTTTGAAGGATCACCTTCCCAAGAAATATGATGTTTTGCTTTCAGTTGGCACACTGTAGGGAATGCCATATATATCAGCCCATTAGAAGGGTTAAAATACTTATCTCCAAGTAGGTCCATCACATCTAGGAACTTCAAGGCTAAACAGGCTAAGCCAAAGCTGATTTGATTTAATAATGTTCATAATTTGAATGGAAATCTGGAACAGATGATCTTCAGAGTTCCTTTTCTTCCAACCTGTATTTCCATTATTTTGTTTTACAGGTAGAAAATAATCTTTTGTAGCTGCCATTACTCACTGATACGTCACTGTGAATATTACTAGGATTTTAAAGAGAACTAGGAGGCAACAAATCCACTATGAGAATGCTGTGACTATATTGCACAAACTTCAATGCATGTACTTGAACCTGCTCTACTGATTTGCTAACGAAGTAACAAGACTTCAGAAAAGTCTTGGAGGAGCAGAAGAGTGGTAGATAGCATTTCTTCTGAAGAAACCTCTACAAAAAGGTTTATAGAGAAGCACATGGTGGTGAGAGGGAGCTGTAAGCAACCAATTCTAGGAAATTGGATGAGTAGGGATTGCAGTAAAAAGGAAACCTGGAAGATGTCACAGTCTCCTGCAGTGCTGTGAGAATCCATGCATGGTAAATGCCAAGGCTACAAACACCTGAACATTCACACAGCTCTGCTTGCCAGGTATTTTCCCTCCTAATAATTTATATGAACACAATCCTGGAAAGTGTAGACTGGAAAGAGCAGCTTCCCAAGTTCTGCCTCTATCAGTTTCAGAAGATACTGGACATTTTCAAGCCTCTTCTCAAGGTACCAGTAGGCTGCAGGATGGTGGTTTTTAGTTCAGAATGGCACTTAGGGATGAGCCTTTTGGGATATCATCCCACAGACGTTGAGTACTCATGTTCTAAAAAAACAAGGAATACTCAAATATTCTCCTGAGCTGTGGCTATGCTGTCTACTTATTCATGACCATCTCATTATTAGAAAAGTAATGTGACATTTCCAAAACAAATATCTGACAATCAAAACTATGGTGTATTCAACAGGCTGAACATCTTGGTGCTTTTAAAAAGATGATAAAGTTTTCCTCTGTTATCTGATGATATCCCCACAGTTTTGTATTTTCTGGCTAAATTTATGTTTAATTCACATCTCACTGAAGTGTACCATAGCTACAGCGAAGGAATCCTATCCAATATCATTACTGTGAAAAGTTAGCAGACATCCTACTGATAGGCAGCAGTAGCTCCCTCAAAAGTTAAGCTAGTGGCTAAAGGATTTTTGCTTAAAAAGTGAATTAAAAGCACCTTTGTATGAAGAGATACTAAAATAGATATTTCTTAGACAGACAGGTTGCCCAGCTCCGTGATACTGGGTAATAGTGGATCTAGTTGTTACTGTGCTTCTTACAGAACGGATTTATCCTTCTGTAATTCTTTCATTTGACTGCAATCAGTAGGAAATCAGACTTTTATTTCATCACCCATCATGCACACTGTGGAATAGATCATATAATGGAAAATATTTTCAATGCAGCAGGGAGGGGTTTTTTATAATTAACATGCTTGATATGGTGGTATATTTACTAACAGCACTCTAAATTATATAGTCCAGAATATTTTGCAGGAGCAAAACATGACAGACTTTAATAGCATTTATGTTAGCTTTCCTTTCACAAATATTATTATTTTAGAAGAACTGTGGGGTAAAATTTTTCTGTTATCTTGTTAATAGTAATGTGTCTATCAAGCAACTCGTCAATGTTAAGAGTCACTCAGTGATATGGGACTTTTGCTGGTTACAGGATATAATCTTGGAGAACTATGGTCTCAAAAGCCTTGGAATAGATACCCCTCTGACACCTGCAACAGATAAAATAAAAAAGAGCAGATGACCAGGCAAATACCTTTTAAAAGGACTATAAATGTTTTAGTCTTTGAAACAGGATTAAAGAAAGCACATGGAGAATGTGGAGGAAGAAAATGATACAAATAAGGCAAATGTTACAGTAATAAATACATACCCTTAAACTAGAAACTCCCAGAAATCCAGCAGAATCTTACTGAAAACATTGCAGAGTATCATTCTAAGCAAGTCTTGATATTACAATACTCTGACTACTTTTGCATTTTAAGCATATATTGTCATTTTTAAAAAGCCAGAAGTGAGCCTAGCAAATGTAGAGTAAAACTACTTGGCAAGAATTTACCTTCTTGAGATAAACCAGACTGCATGTCAGCACCCACCCCTGAGCTACTAGGATTTACTGTGGAACTTAACATATTGCAAGGGAGAGACAGGGGATCTCTGAGATGTCTCAGTGTCTGACTGTGATATGATTTGTCTTAAAATTTATTTTTATACAGCTCAGAGGCAGAATACCACAGAATTATAGAACGGTTTGGTCTGGAAGGAACCTTAAAGATCATCTTTTTCCAAACCTCCTGCCATAGGCAGGGACACCTTCCACTAGACCAGGCTGCTCAAAGCCCCATCCACCTGATCTTGAACATTTCCAGGGATGGGGCATCCACAACTTCTCTGGGCAACCGGCGCCAGTGCTTCACCACTCCCACAGAGAAGAATTTCTTCCTGATATGTAACCTAAACCTACCCTCTTTTAGCTTAAAGCCATTCTCCCATGCCCTAAGACTAAGTGTATTTGTAAAAAGTCAATCTCCAGCTCCCTTATAAGCCCCCTCAAGGTACTGGAAGGTGCCATAAAAGCTTCTCTCTTCTCCAGGCTGAACAGCCCAGTTCTCTCAGTCAGTCCTCACAGGAGAAATGCTCCATCCCCCTGATCACCTTCATGGCCCCCTTCAGGACACCCTCCGGAGGGTCTTTGTCTTTCTCATGCTCAGTTTTCCACTTTTGAGTATTCTGGTTGATCGTAGACTGTGATGAAATGATTGAAACACTGAAAGTGGCATGCCTTTGGTCTGTGTATTTTTTGTCTACCTTTAGTCATCATAGAAATGTTTTCCCTTTGATTACCTGCTCTTTATATAACTTATTTTAACAAAGCCAGCAATAATAATATCCAAACATCTTGCCCAGGCTTTCTTAATCAAGCTCTACAGCCATAATAGTGTTAAAGAAAAAATGTTATGTAATTTGCAGTACATGGCACATTTATCTCCTTTGAATGCAATTAAAATTGTTTGTACAACTTCTTACATAATGTAGAAAGACAAATCAGCTCTCAATTCTTCCAGTTATTTCACACTTCCTATATAAGTCAACTAAGGGAGACAGAAAATGACATCTTACAGACTTTTGGTTGTCTTTATGCTTATTATTAATAAAACAGAAGGAATCAGTTACTTGGCGAATTTCATGATATTGTTTTTCATTACAGATTATAGAAATAGAAGAATTCAAGACCAGTCAAATAAAATTGCTCTCTGATATTTATAAAATTTTTCATTTAAGACAATTTTTCTCCTTTCTTCCTCAAGGCTCAAACATTTATCAGAACTTCTGAAAACAAAATTTTGCCACAAATTCACAATCTCTCCATATAAATTGTTGAAAATGCTTTCTCTGATTTCGATCTTTTATGGACGTTCTTTTGATCTTAACAGTTTTCATAAGGTTCCTGGTCATTTAAAAATATGTTGCCTGTGTTCAAAAATCTCTATGTGTTTGATACAGCAGGAAATCCATATTCATCTATATAATTAATAGCATTTCTTATAAAGCACTCAGAATTATGTTGGACAATCACTAATTGCTGTGCAATGAAGGCATCTTCCAAAGTGTCTTGACACAAATTTTGTCGACACCATTCCAGTGTCCACTGAACATTTCCAGCTCAAACACAGAATGACTGAAATACTCATTAGGCATACATTGCAGCAGTTTGGTCACATCCCAGTCACTAATGGGCAAAGTTGGAAAGAAAATTGGCAGCATGCAGTAAATTCCTTCTGCCTTTACTCTTTTCTCTGTGCAGTTTCTGTTTTCAAGGCAGTGATGGTTCTTCATGATGCTACTTTGGCTTTATCACACTGTGTGCTGGTTTAGGATCCAAGCTTGCAGAAAACAGCAAAGATTTCAACCCCTCTGGCTCCATTTTTCCATTGCTTTTGTATTCATTTCAGCATCCAGCTTGCCTGAATTTTCATCTCCAACACTAAATGCCACATAGACTACTCCTGTTATTCAGGTCCATTGCTCTGATTTCTTTTTCCTAATTGATCTGAGGAGGATTTTCATAATGAAGTGAGTTTTTTAAAAAGCCTGCTGATTAAATATTTTTGGAAGACATGTTAGTGCCAATGAACTTCTGCCAAAATATTATCATGCTTCTTTTGACGAATCTGGCATACTATGTAAAATCAGATACCAAACATAAAATTGTAACTGATTTTTTTCAATTCACATAAATATCGCAAGTTCAAGCTCCAGGACAGTTCCATAATACAGAAATCCCTATTTTTTGACTGACACAGTGTTAGGAGTTGGACTCCTTGGAACCACAAATGAACTAAGAGATGCTGGGACATCTTCTAAGGGTTAGGAACATTTCATATCTTACAGAGTAAGTGGGGGAAAATTGTTGAGAAAATGTCAAAGTCTCACTTTACATTAAGAAGAAACACAAATTATTATTGCTATTGTCATTTCTAAGAGTGTCAGAAATGCCTAAGAAAAGCAAATATTGACTTTATCTAGAGCTAAATCTACAAAAAGCAGATTCTGTAGCTCAGTCTCACTTCTGCAGTCTTTTTGTAGAGAAACTTTTAAGTGGGGAAAGCATAAACCTTTTCAAGGAAAGCAAAGGTACAAGCTAAAAACCCTTATTATGTTTAATCACAGCAGGTTTCCCTTGGCCTTGGCACAGTTTCAAATGCAAGGATATATCCAGCAGCAGTTGCACCAAATTTGGTCTACAATGGAAGTAAAAGAGGTAAATAAAGTCCTCAGCACAGCCTCAGCAGGTGCCAGCTGTTTTTCTGCACACTGTGAGCCATACTCTGTCAGCAACAAAGAAGACACCCTCTTGCTACCTCACAAGACATCTGTTTGCTTCAGTCTTCAGTGGTGGCTGGTGCCCAAGTCAGAGTACAAGAAAATGAGTAATTGTGGAATAGACCGCCCACTGGGAAAATTAATCCTTCAAATCTTGCAGAATCCTTGCATCTTTCTACTGGTCAGCTTGTTCCTTGAGGAACAAGAGCTGTATTCTTTCCATGTTTTAAAAAAAAAATCCTTGTTTTAAAAAAAGTCATGCTGTGGAATGTATTTTAGCATCTAGTGTTCATCCAAATTAATGTTCATTTCCTTTAGTAGTAACTGGAGACCATCTGCTGCAACCAAACACTGTTAGAAGTTGACAGATATCCAAAGGCAGTTTTCCCTCATTAATCTCTGTAGATCAATGGCTGCCCTCTGTGTCAGACTTGTGTATCTTCACTCAGGGTACATGGAACACCTCCCCTCACAAATGTGCTGGTTTATGGCCAGGGGTCAGAGGTGTTACAGAAATGCTTAAGAAAATAAAATTATTTTCCCTACACAATACATTGCAATCAACTTTTCTGGAGAACAGCTACATTCAGCTACTGCAAAACTGCCTTCACTTGGCTGGAGTTCAAAATAATCAGGAGAAAAAGAAGACAGTAACAATACTGAGTTCAGAAAGCAGAGGACAGTTTCTTTTGAAATGATCCAGACTTCAAAGCATCACTCTTCTACACACACAGAACTATATGTTTGAACAGTTGGCTGTAGCATAAAAAGCTTTAATGTAGAGAAAGAGCAGACTGGAAGCAGTTAAAAATAGCAATTTCTCTCTGAACAATGTGGCCATTCCCATATGCTATTCCCAATGTACAGTTTAATAGATGACAGTTACAATGGATTTGGTCAGTACCCTTGGCATGGAAAAAACCACCATGATCACAGACAAAACTGATCTCTGAAATATGACAGTTTTTGGAGTTACAAGGCCACTGGGTTTTGTCAGACAGAGTAAAGAAACCTTCAAACCATCTTTTTTTTCTTGTCTGCCAAGGAAGGAGGTTCTCAAGGAGCACATGCCATTGTATCTCTCAAATTTCTTCTGTTGCCCATATTAAAATAATAGACACAAGCCAGCAAAACTAAAACCAAATTATTGTTATAAGAAGGCAACATGATTTTCTCTAGACAAAATATCATACATCTAATGGTGAGCTATAGTACCCCAAAATCATTATGAGTCGCACACAGGTCTCTCGAGGCTTTCTTGTTGGAAGTTATTATAGTTGTTACCACATTAATTATTATTTTTATTAGTTAAAATGGCAATGCAAATTCAGAAAATATCTGGTTCTCTGCTTTGACAAATAGGCATATTTTTTCTCAATGTGTAAGCATGAATAGGTCCATAAAAGCATGATAGAGTGGGGAATCCCAGGACCCAGAAAGATTTCATATCATCATCATCATCACCATCATCACCATCAGTGACAGAGTATCTTCTGGCTGTGAAAAAGAGTAGGGTTTTTTTGCATAGTGACATCTCTAAGCTTTTCAATCTCCAAATCATACGATGCCTGTGCTACTGTGGGGCTCTGCCCTGCACCACAAACCCTCTCAAACCTTCTTCCATACCCCAGGAGAGACAAAGTTCAAACAGTCCAATGTTCAATGTGCATCAGGGGTATCCCATAGGACCATCTGTTAGGGCTTAAATCTGCACCATTCTGCCATTTCTATTACAAGAATTGCTGCTGGAATTTGCTTCTCTGCAGCAAAGGCACCTAATAGGCACAGATTAAGAATAATAAGGAAACTTCCTGAAGTGAAAGTCTGGATCAGAAGCTCATGCAGTGTAACTGCCATTCTCTCTGAGACAATTTCAGACACCATCCAGTATGTAATCACTTCAGCTGTAGTAAAAGCCAGGAGGATCTTTTTTATTCTGCGTCCAGACAGGAAACCAAGACAGTGCTCTCCACTATATGTTGAATCTTCATTGCTCTGTGACAGTGTAGGTCTCATGCTTTTAACATTCCCTGTAAAAACAGTTCTAAGAAGCCACAGCAGGGCTTTCCTTCCCTTCTTCTTTTGGCAGCTGCCTTTAAACTGAGGATCTTGCCTTTGGTCCGTGCCTGTGTTATGTTACAGCTGGCTAGTCCATGTCCAGCCATGAGTCCTGCTGACTCAGACCCAGAGCTTTACCCAAAAACTTGTATTCCTGGCTTGACTTTCTGGCTTCCTCATCACTGTGGACTTGTGCAACGATGCAGATTCTTGGCTGAACTTGGCTACCATCAACAAACATACTCTGATCATTTTGCTTTCTTTCTGTGGGACTGTTGGTGGGGTCACTTGTTCAGATGTTTGGCTTCCTGCTCTCTGACCACTGCAGAGCAGCCTGCCTTTGGTGCTCTCTGACAGTCTACACCTGCTGTCAAGAAAATGAAAACTACAGCAACATCTTCCCAAGTATATTAAGAGCATGCATATATTCATGACATGGCTTCAAAGTGAAGAAAAACCATGAATGAAAAAAAAAATTCATGTAATAGAGTGTCAAAACTTTCTCTATATAGAGAAACATGTAATGTGTAATCAGATTAATAAGAAGACACAAAGAATTTTCTAAGTCCAGTGATTTGTAGTCTTCAAAGACAGAATTCTGCCAACTGATTCTTTGCAAGGTCACATGTCTGTAAAACTTTGCGTAATGAGAAATACACATAAGAATTTATTAGTGATTTATATCACAACTAATCCAGGCCCAAGTCTCTTCCAGCAGAATGATTTCCAATTAGGGAAGAACACATGTATTTGTTTCTGAGTTAAAATTAGGAGAGAGCAATATAGACAATGATAGTACAATTGTGCTAGGTTTTACTGCATTTTATGGATCTTTGGCCGCTAAGGGAAGAAATATGCCTTTGTTTTCTTGATCTTGCAGCATACTCTTTTTTGTTTATTCAAGCCTTGATACTACAGGGCTTTAGAGAGATTAGCTTTTAGGAGCTGAATAAAGCACCAGTTTTTTAGCAAGGACTAGTTGGTTTTAAGCTTAAAATATCCATTAATATTGCAGGTGGAAACCTCTAATAATTTGCAGTGATTACCCTAAATTAGGATGCTGTCTATTTTCTGTGACATGCATTTAGCAGGAATAACACAGAATCAGAACAAGAAATCACAGCTTAACTCACAGAGTCACTGACATTCTAGAACTCTGGCCCATTTAGGACAGTCTTCTGGGTATGAATTTTATTATTTTTTTAAGTTTGAGGCAATCCTACCAGATAGAATAGGATAGTTGTTTAAAATAACTAAGTCCAGGTAACAAATTCTGTCTTGGAGTTAGGCAGAGGGGAAATTTTCCTCCATAGTCTTCTGTATTGCAAAAATGAAATTGCATGTCCACAGGACATCCAAAAATGCAATTGGTCCTATGTAATATATTGATCTTGCGAGTCATATAGTTAATATGACAGCTTTTCATTTTCTTTTAGAAATTTTCTTTTAGAATTTTCATTTTTCTCTTTAGACATGTGTCCATGCTCAGGTGTGTTTTGGTTTGAGAAGTACTTCTTGAAATCAGAGACTTGCCTTTTTATATTGAGAGTTTATCTTTTGCATTAGTAGAAGGAGAACAATTCAGGAGCAAATGCCATCACAGCCATGACAATACCAGGTTTGCTTGTACTAATGCAGAGGTACAGTCTGCCTCTGTCCCAAACTGCTGAAGTTTGTGACTATGATCAGTGACAGGGCCCTTCTGAGACTGGGGGCAAACAGCAGCTGAGGAGGATGGACCACAGGGCTTGTGGTCAGTGTAGCCTGCCTGACCATGAGCCCCTGAAAGATCAGAGAGCAAGAAGGCACTTAAATTTCAAAAACCTTTCACCTCTACTCTCTTGGACAGGGAGGACAAGAGCATTGCTTAAAGAGCCTCATGATCAGCAGGACCATGAGGAAAGATGAGTAATCATAAGGTTACAGTAACACATTCCTCCGTTCTGCTCCAAGATTGTTTTCCCAAAAGCATTCTACAGAACTTCAAAACAATACAAAATGAGAAGCAGAAGTGGAAATTGAAAGTGAGGAGAAAGAGGGAAATAGAGAAATAAAAACAGAGAAAGGGAAAAAGGAAAGGGAAAAGAGAAGAGGGGAAAAGAGGAAAAGGAAAAAAGCTAAAAATGGAAAATGAAAAGGTTATATCCTTTGACCTACATTTAGACAAGCATATGAAGTAGAAAAGTGTGATTTGATTCCATACAGATATTGGGTATTAGTATTAACAGCCTATCAGCTCTCTGATTATTCTAATAAGGCTCACAAACAGCAAGGGATTAAGACAGCCAAGCACTATCCAGGTCTTTTAATATTAACTATATTCATTTTCCTCATCTTTGACTTCCCTTTTCTGTGATCATATTACTGAGAATGAGGCTCAGAAACAAATTAATTATGTAAATTACTCAATTTTAAGTTTCCTTTCTAAAAATCACAGAAAAAAATAGTTTACAAGAGCCCTACAAAAGTAATCTAGTCCAATCTGCTGCTCAGTGCAGAGCTATCCTGAAATATAATGTTGCCAAGACCCCTATCTAGTCAAGTTTAGAATACTTGTAAGAATGGAGATTCCACAAACCCTCTCACCAATTTCTTCCAGAACTTAACTGCTGACATGAAGCTTTCTTCCCCCACATGTTCAATCAAAATTTCCTTTGTTGCACCTTTTGATTGCTACTCATTCTTTTGCTCTTTTTTGTCCTCCAGGAAGAGTCTGCCTCTGTTATCTCTACCACCATTCAAATAGTGGTGATGAGGAACACATCATCACCTTACTCAGGAGTGGAAACTTTTTGAGGTACGAGGTGGCTGAAGCTGTTAAGAGAGACACCTAGGATCAACAAGTCAACAATAATAGAATATTGAACAGGAACAGCTGAGAAAATGGTGATATACCAGTAAAGAGAGAGAGAGGATGTTAAAAGTAAATGCTGTACACTGCAGGGTATTCCAGCTGTTTAACAAAACTTTCATCTTCAGATGAAGAATGCCTTAAGTTTCTAAACTGCAGCAAGACATGTTCAGTTTGGGAAATCTGCAGATAACTTAATTGTGACCCTCAATCTTTAGGCTTTCCCTGCAACTTCTGAGATGCATTTTAAGTAAACTGGCAGTTGATAACTCTTTGTTTCATGACCACTACAGAGGTAGAGAACCATCTGAAGCCCATCAAACTGATCCACTTGCATTTCAGGACAGATACAGGCATTATGACCAAGTTCCTCTCTGATCGTTGTGCAGGGGCAAGAGGATGTGGAGACAAGTGCTGAGTGTGTCCCTGCCTCTTCTGGTTTCAAAATGCAAAGTTTGCTCCTTCTAAAGGTCGAAAGAAGTTGGAGGCACACAGTTGTCACAGCTTCCTCAGCAAGGAAATAAACACTACTTGTCAACCACTTCGATGATGGTGTCCTTCTAACAGACTGCTCCACATGAATTGTCCTTCATTTTTTCAGTCTGCATTGTTTGTGTTGCACTGATCTAAGTTTAGAGATTTATCCATGAAGAAACAACAGAGCTAGGTATTCAGACACAAGAAAACCTTTTGTTCATATCAGATAAACATGTCACAGAGGGATAGTTAATATTTCCAAAATACTTCAGTGTATGGCCACAGTATTGTAATTACACACAGAACAGGGGACAAGTCAAGGTATTCATGCAAATAGTCTTGCTTTGCCTGTAGTTGCTTTAGGCATTTGTACCAAAGCACATATTTACTATGAGGTTTTGTTCTGCGGACTGTATAGCAGCTAAACGAGACAGTAGCTTCATTTAAATGTTCTTTATGGAAATTCTGCAGTGTGTCTGGAAACAATATATATTGGAATAGGACACTTAAGATACGAGTAGCTTCAGTAGCTTCAGAGGGCTTGTAAGCGAGTATTCATTTAACACTCATACTGTAAATACTCAGGGGTGTCTGCATTAACTCCTAGCTGGAGCACCAGTTTTATTCCCACTTCTTTTTTTAATGAAAACTTCTTTGTTGAACAAGTCAAACCTCATGTGAGCAAAGCAGTAACAGAGTTGGCACAATTCCATTCTGTCTTTTAAAATTCTGAAGGGGAAGTGTAAAAAAGGAGCTACAATGCTTCAGGTCACCAGTGGTTTGTTTATTTTTCCACTGAGAAAGCATCCTTGAAATTTTATGAATGTTTAAACTTGCACTGAACACCACCCCCACTTCCCCACTCATCATATCTCTGGACTAGGAAGTTGCCATGTGGTACTCATTTGTCAGATTTGTATCTCATGATAGATATGTTTCACTATAAGTGCATCAGAAAAAAAACCCCTACATCCCCAAAGCCCCCCTGAAAACCCAACATACAAAAAAATCCAATAAGAAATACACATGTAGAATCAAAACCTTGATTATAATATAAGGCCACCTTAAGCAGTACTTTGAGTTCAGTCAAGTATTGTTTGGTAAAAACAAATAGAGCTATACATTAATGTGACATGTTTTATAGAACACTGAAAACTAAAACTCTTTGAGATAAGTGTTTTTACATTAATACTATTTCACTACAATAACTAATAGGTTATTTTGATCAAGAGCCAGATTTTTTCAGCTGAGAAAACTTTCAAAACGTGTATGCGTTTTACACCTTTCCTGTAATCGCATGTGAAAGGGACTAAAGACAGAAACCAAAAAAAAAACCCAGAAAAACAACAAACCATGTGTGTTCAACCACATTCACGGCTAGCCTGAACAGGATGAAATGTTTGCTTGTTTTTTTACTATGAAAAGCATGAAAGGGTTTGAGTCATGTGTACCCATCCCCACAAGCACCGCAAAGTGGCAGCACTACTGTGGAGCATTCATTACAGACGAGTGGTTCCGCCTCACCAAGTCAAGAGCTGTGCTGGCTTGGCAGAATGTGGAAACAGATGGAACTGGAGCAGCCTTTGGAAAGCTGAAGATTAAGAAAAGCCAAGACTTTGGCCCTTTGAGAATAAAAAAGCATCACACTCGCAGTGTATTAAGTTAGTCCGTAGCTAACCAAAGTGGGATGGCAGAAGTAAAAATCCTTGCTGTGGGGAGACACTGCTCCCTCACACCTCCTTCTGTGAGACAGCCACTGCACTGGCAAGAAGGATTCCTGATCAATGGATATTTTGGCATTAGAAATTCCAAATACGAGAGGATTCCTAGAAAAGCCTTAGGTTTTGCATAATTTTCCTGTCAGTTTGCTCGGTAGACCACCATGTACACATTAATGCCTAATAATTACTCAAGCTACCAGTATATTTGTTTCAATAATCCACAACAACTCTTTTACATCTGAAGATTTGCCTTCTTATGCAAAATGCCAGTGTTGAGCCAGAATTTTTCTGTGGGACAGAAAGAAACACAGGGTAAAGCAGCAACAACTCTAAATTAGTATATTTCAAGAAATGTTGTACCTGCAGTGTATGCTTGACAGCTGTTAGTTATCGAATTTAGATACTATGATTACAGTGTATATGCATAATGGTGGGGAAGAAAGGGCTTGATGCATACTGCCACCTGGTTCAGGTTCTTTGGTACCATCAAAGAAGAGAAAATAATAAATTTAGAAAAGCTACATGGTTTTTCTCCAACCCTAAACAGATCTACTCTTTCTAGTTGCCTGTTTTTCCCACGATCATGGCTCACAGCTCAAGTTGTAAAATTTTTGAAGGGATCACTCTTGATTGTGGGACCAGACTCTACCTGAGATGTTCAGGGCTCAGTCTATCACATCATCCATGCTGTGAAGGAAGATGTTAAGGGGTGTTGGTCTCAGTATGCACCACAGGGCAGCACACTAATGGAGTGGTAACTGGCACCCAGTAATTGCACTTCATGCCACTGATTACACCCTTCAGGCCAGACTCTTGTCAATACCCATCACTGCCCACTCATCTCGCCCTTACTTCAAGAGTTTATCTGAGTGGATGTTACAGGAGACTGTGCTGAAAGTCTTGCACAAGACCACAAATCAGCTGTTTTTCCTCACACACTGAACTAGTAATTTCATTGCTGAAGGCTATGAGACTCCTGGGTAAGATTTTCCCCTTCCCACTTATGTGCTGACTACTCCTGGTCACCTCATACTTACTAGAATGGCTTCCACAATTATGTGCTCCCACACCTTCCCAGGAATTGAGGCCAGCTTCTCAGCCTGCAGATCTCCAGACCCTGCTCCTTGCTCTTGAAAATAGGAGTGACATTGGATTTCTTTCCATCCATGGATTCTTCTTCTGATCACCACAATCTTTCAAATATTGTATTCCAAAGTTCTATCTCAATGATATCAGCCAGTTTGATGAGCCCTCATGGATGTGTCTCATGAGGTCCTGTGAACCTGCACATATCAAGTTGATTTCAATGTCCCTTCTCTCAGTCTGCCTCGAGGGAGGGACTATTCATGCCTTCAGACTTTCCCAGTGGGCTCAGTTTCCTGGAGGGAAATCTAACCAGTAAAAAGTGAAGCAAAGAAGGCGTTGAGTACCTGGGCTGTTTCCATGTCCCATCACCAGATCCATTGCCCCATTTCATTTTGCAGCAGATCCACATTTTCTCTAATCTTCTTTTTGCTGCTGGTGTACCTGTAAAAGCCTTTCTTGTTGCTCTTCTCTTCCCTTGCTAAATTTAATTCCAAATGGGTTTTGACTTTCCGGAGCTCATTCCCATACTCTGACAGTGGCTCTACATTTTTGCCGTGCTACTTGACCCTGTTCCCAACTCTCATATATTTCATTGTACTGTTCCAGTTTACTTATATGAAATATCACCAGAGATGAATCAGAGCTTGGATGTCACACAGGTTTATGTTCTGAAACTGTTTTTCAGCAAACCTCAGTTACAGGCTGTTCAAAATACCCACAGCTTATAGGAAATTCTGAAGCATGTCTTGGAGCACTGTTCTCTCAAGAGTCATCAACTTACTCTTTAGTAGGCAGCATAAAATTAAAATTATTTCTAGGTGGGTTCTGTTCTGCTTGAGTTATGCTATGTGCATCACTTGTAAGAGGAGCAGTGATTATAAAATACAACGAGTAGTGACAGATGCTATAATGCAGTCTTAGACACCAACCACCAAAACAGTACAGAGAAAATCAAAAGCTATATTCAGCTTTCCAAAGAAGCAGAGCCAGACATCATGGCTATGTATGGAACTTTGATTTCACAGTTCAGAGGAAGATATGTCACAAATAGGACTGGAAGTTAACCCTACCTGACGAGTTACTGTAGTAACTCTTCACAGCAAGAAGTGGATTCAGTGGCAGCAGAGGAGGTAGACCCAGAGTCATGAGACCCAAGAGGTTCCCAAATATGGAATGAAATTGCTGAAGCCTTTAGTTGTTAATATTTTGTCTTGTGTACTAAAGAGGAAGCAAAAGACCATGAGTGATGGGGTAGTTCATACTCAAATCTCATTGCTGAATCACTGTTACCAGATTTAGGCTTCCAGAGATTGAATGTTTGGAATAAAACACACTTGAGTGCCTCCAGAAAACCCTGGTTCTTCTCAGAACCCTTCAGGAAAACTTGGTACAGACCCCAGTTCTTCTCAGACTGGGCTGTAAGACAGTCACAAATGATTTAAAATACTGCAATTATTTTTCAGGACACATTCATCTCTGCCAGTTGCTTTTCCCAAGGCTTTCTGACCAGGAAGTATCCTGAATAATATATCTGTTATTTCACATTGCTCATATTCAAATATGTGAAAACTGAGGTTTGCTCATTTTACTCATTCTTTGGGAAAATTCTACCTGCATTTGACTCTCTGCAACATCTGTGAATTTTTAAGTTTGGGAGCAGGAGCGGCTGGAGATGGGAAGGTTTCATGAAAAGAATTACCCACAGTCTAAATTATTGGGTTGTTTTGTTGTTTTATGAACCTGCTGTAATTGTGTGGGTTGGCCAAATGGGAAAAGATTGAGGACTTAAAATTAATGATGATAAATAGACATAGTCTCTTAAATAGTTACCATTAATGACAGCCTAAATAGAGCAATCAGATTTCAGTAAAATGTAAAATTTAATGTCTTTCTAGCCAAGGCACATATGCGTAACTTGGCAAAGCTGCTACATGAATTCGGTCAAATATGAGATACCACTACAAGAAAAAACAAATTGATCCATGGTTAACACAGCAAAGGAAAGGGGAAGAACTCACAGCCAAAGGGACAGGCAGCCTCCAAACCAAGCATTTGATCTCATAATTAACATGTTAGAAATATATTCTTTGGAACCCTTTGAATATACCAAACATAAGTAATTCAGTCAAATCATTCCTCCTGATGCTCATTTATTGAAATGATTCTTCAAATCTAAATGCAAATGGCAAATGCAAGCACAAATGTGATTTTGAGTTCTATTCAAGATCATGGAAACAACTCCCTACTCCAGACTTCCATGTGCCCAAGGACGCCTCCAGAGAGGAAATGAAGACAGTTATTATAACACTATATCCACCCCAGCTGGTTTCCTCTTCTGAGGCCTCAAAAAAAAAGCTAAAAAACATATTCTGTTGCCTGGTAGAGTGGCTTAGGAAGCATGTAGTTTATTGTCCAAGAGAATTAACATGTAGAGAGTGTTACACAGTAAAAGAATCTATTTAGAAAAGTGACAGAATGGAACAAATTTTCTAAGTCAGGTTTGCTCTACTGGTGTTATCAATCTGTTCAGCTACTGGAAGAGATGACCCCAACTGAAACCAACTGATTTTCTGTTGTAAATTACTATGTTTTGCATAGAAAGGCCTTTTATCAGCTATGAAATCAGGCTCGGCTCCACATTAAAAGCATGCACAACAGCTGGTGACAGCTTGAAGACGTGCCTGAAGGATCACAGTGGCTCATTCAATTTAAACTCAATTGCAGTTTGATGATGTCCAAATGCTCAGTCTGCTACAAGAGGATTACAATGCCATCTGAGCTCTCTTTAAGGAGGACTCTGCTTTATTGTCACTGTAATTGTGTCCTGTCTCTGGAAAGAATGGACTGAGCCATCCCCATCACAGGTGTGGTTGCACACATTTGACACTCAGAGCACATACAGCAATTACTTGGTAGAAAAAAGATTTTAGACGTACAGACAAGTTTGTTTACACTCATTATGTCAGTTTGCTGTGGAGAGAAGTTCTTGTTCACTGCTTGTAAGGATCACACCAGTTGATCATCATCCTATGAAAGTCAATAATTCAGGATTCCTCCATTAAACTCAGTGGGTCAGGAGTGCAAAGTTTATGTCAACAGCCTAATGACAGCCTTTCTGTGTACAGAGGGCCAATGAAAGAGACAAATATTTACTTTATGTAAACTATTGCTAAGCATGTTACTTAGGCCAAGAAAGAGCTGTTCAGCTTGGCTAATAATAAAACCCAGATGTCAAAGAGAAATTTGTAAAGCTTCTTTTAGAGCTCATAAACATAACATAAACTGCAGAACCACACACATTTAAACATTTTTTTCTGTATTTTGTTGAATGCAGGCACTGCTTTGACTGTAAGGAACTGAGAAACACTGATAACTGCCTGGATAGTCTAGAGGAATAAATGTCACTTCTGCAAGAAGCCAGAGCAAGTCCCAGGGAGGAGCCTATCACTCAAACTTCAGTAGGGTTAGCATTGAGATTTTCTAACTTTAGGTCTGTCCACAGTTTGGGTGCCAGCATGTTCAGGGCTGTGCTCTGGGTTCTTTCTGCTCACTAAATTTGTTGTTGAAGAAGCAAATCATGCTAAAAGCAGCCAGGGTAATCAGTGTAAGTCGAGATACATTATCAGGCACAATTAAGGGCCAAGTACATGCACTGCAAGACAGTGCCAGATAAGATAAGACAGACCACTCTTTTATGAGCAGATAGATACATGCTTAATTGTCAATTGAACATAAGCAAGTGATGAAGTATTTCATTAAGACACTAACATATCTTCAGTCCTCCTGCACAAATCCAAGAAGAATAGGGTACTATATTTGCATCATTTTTGTGAATACGAGAGAAAACCTGCAGAAGCTCTCCGTGGTTCAAATGACACTACATTTGGGTGAAGAGGAAGAAAACATTTTATTCCTCATCTATTTGCACATGTGCCATGCTAGCTGCAGTGAAATGGACTAAAATCTTTCAACAGAGATAGTAAAATTCATCATGCTAACTCTGAGAAACTGCTGAGATTTCAGAACTCCTGTCCAGTTTCACTCTGAAACAACATCACATTATTTCTTAAAAGTTTTGTTGAAATAATGACCAAATCCCATCAATTTGCAGACCATGCAACTGAGTTTTAAAGTTCTTAATTAAATATTTCAAAACTTTAGATATTTGTTTTACAACTAGTCGTTCATCACTTTAAATATAAGTTTTTATATACTTTCTTTTTTTGGCTATTTTCTGTTTTATTCTACCATGAAAGCAGTAGCCAGGTATCCTAGGACTTGGAAATGAAAGCAACACTTCTACTAAAAGAAAAAATGCAACATCTCACAAGTTTACAAAAAAGTTAAACTAGAGCCCAGAAACTCAGCAATTTAAAAGACTGTCATCTGGATTTTCCCCCTACAACTTCCCATCATTCTTACCCACCCCCTCTGTCCCCTTTTTCTGTCTAGGAAATAATCATAACTAGACAATTTCTTCAAGAGAAACAAGACTTGGTCAAAACATTTTCCCTGATAAGAAACTAAAATTTTCTGACTAGTCTTTCTAGTATCTCTCCCAAAGTCATGAAAGAGCTCAAGCCTTCTGCTGGACATCTGCTGACGCTTTTATTCTGCACCCTGCTCCATAATTCAGTGCTCCCCTGAGGAAAACAAGAAGACAAAGATGTTGAAGGCAAAGATGGCAAATTTTTCTCCTCTGAACTCTGAGGGTCACTGCTTTGTTTTCAGGTTTGTAAAAGATAAGTTACCCCTTTCCCATCTCTCAGTGAATGGATCAATTGCTGAACAATTTTCTTGCCATTATTTAAACATCTCAAGAACATCTCAATGTATTTTCCCCTTTTGCATGTAGCCAGCACAAGGGTACAACAGAAAGCACCTGCACTGATCCTCTAAAATCACATTGACTCGTTCACAGTTTCTCTGTCATTTAAACAAATTTAGAGATAAAAATCTGTGCTATGGGTAGATAGAGCAGAGCTAGGCTCAGAGAAGCAGTGCAGCACTGCTCACTGGGCTGGAGAATCCTAGAAAGCAGTAACCTAGAAGGAGACAGTGACCAAAAGGACACTGGATAAAGCACAAGTTTAACATCAAAAAGCCTGAATACCAGAGGGCCAATTCATCACTCTGCGTCTCCAAATATTTTCATATTAAATACACAGTTTATTTCTGTGCACTCTACTGCTAAAAGGAACTGTGAGAAAGGAAAATGAGGTTATTTCTCCAATAGTTATACTGAAAGATTTAAAGTATGAAACTCTTCTCTTAAGTTACAGGTAGACTTTATAATAGTCATGTATTTGCAGCACCAGAAGGAAAGGAATATTATTCCTGTCCCTGGCATTCAACACCTGATTTCAGAAGATGAAATAATTTAAACCAAACATCAGGAAAATATGTTGTGTAATGGAAAGCATGAGACCTCCATTATGTCAAGCACTTAAAAATCAGATGTGAAAAAATGTAGTAAACATTTGGGAACAGGAGCTTTTGTATTAACAGACAAATGGGTAGGCAATATTAGGGCAAGACAATCATGAAAGAACATATTCCCAGAGCAGCCTCCAAGTCTCCAGTGACCTTAGGACACTTCCAAAACTCCACTTGATCTTCATTCATGGTAAGGTTAGGAGTCCTTCCAGCAGCAGTATAATTCTGCACTGGAAGAAACTGTCCAGAAACAATAAGGATTATCTTTCCTAATTCTGACATCTGATCTGACTTTCACAGGTAGGATATTAAAAAAAAAACAAACCAACAGGTCTTCAGGTAATAGAAACAAGCATAGATCCACCAAAAAAGAAGTTGTGCATCAAATAAATATTTCCAGTTTTTGTCACTTTACTTGCAGTTCTAATAATCTTCTGTTCATTAAATTGTGTATGCCAAAATTTGGTTCTCTCCCATTCAGACCTCTCTTGTGCAGTGTCATTCATCAGCTCAAGAAAAACATTTTCACCTGATGCAACAAATCTGCCTCCAGTGTAGAGACAATATATTATATAACAGTCACCATTCAGATATAAATTTTTAAATTCTAAGAGCTGGTTTCAATTTGTTTCCTTAATTAATTACATATAATATACGGCATTACATGTTTCTCATTTGTACCTACAGAATTTTCTAGTGATAACTAATCTGTGGCTTTTTCTCCTACTGAAATAACTACCTGGGGCTGTGGTTTTTGGATGCCAAAGTGTCAGTGATCTATGGCAGTGTCAATTAAAAAGGCAAAAACCAATCTGAGTAACATTAAAGTCTTCATGTGTGGTATCTACTTCCCACCAATACTTTCTAATGCTCCTATCATACAGTTATCTCATATTTACATAACAAATTCCGACTATTTTTGTACAAGAGCTGAAAAAAAGATTTCTGGTGTAAATATCATCTTTCCTAATGGCAAAGTAATATGTGAAGCTTTTTCACTTTTCTCAAAATTACATGTAAAGTTTTAAATCAATGTTCTCTCTCACTAGTTAAATGTAAGGCTATGCCTTCCAGAGATGCTGAGGAATTTGGCTGTGTTACAAGAACGTATGATCTGAAATTACAAAAAGACTTTTCACTGAAAGTCCACGGAGACTGGACTGGTAAAACTAAACATTTAACTCAAGAGAATAGAAAATCTCAATTTGTTCAGACCCTTACCAGGAGAAATCTCTATGCACTGGAACAAGCAACACATCTATGTCTTTGCACTCACACCATGCCTGGCACATTCCTGATACACCCACAGTGACACATACATCTATCCTAATTGTAAAAACATTCAGTATTCTGAATTTCTTTGAAGTACTTTCTGTTAATTATTACACTCTGAAGATATATTGAGAAAGCAGAAATGATAGACTGCCTTGGAGCTGGAGAACCAATGTATTTATACACCCTCATCCAGAATGAATGGGAATTTAAGCTCCGAACTCACAGCAGCTTTCCTATATGAAATGATGAACAGTAAGCAGCAGAGAAAATGAAGATCTGAAAGAGCAGAGTCTCTTTCCATATTAGGAAAGCAAATCTTAAAATTCACACTTACTCTCAATTTATAAACATGATTTGGAGAAGCCTTACCTTCTATGATCTGAGCTGCTGCACCAGCATGGATTGACAAGCCAAAGAGCAGTAGCGACAAGTCCCAGGTCCACCAGGCATGCCTGGAGCAGGTGTGCCAAAAAAATATAAGGGGGGAGGGAAGAATGAGACCAAAAAGTGTAACACAGAAACACAAGGGGGAAAAAAAGAAAAAGTGAAATTTAGAAGCAAGAGTTCTTACCATGAGAGCATTTTCTGAAAGTCAGTTGAAAGAACTTAAGCAAGGAAAAAGTGCAGTGCACATGAGTTTTATGCTTATGAAAATAAGAAATTAATAAAAACTGGAGCCTGCTGTTTCTCCTCCAACGTTCAGACACAAGTGGAACAAAGGCAGCACTCAGGCTCTCTGTGTGACTCACTGCAATTCACTGCTCCAGCTCTGAAATCTGACTCCGCGTAGACTTTCCTGTCGGACCACTGCCGAAAACTTCCTACTGTACTTATGGATGGACAGCCCTTAGTGCTGTGCACCATCCCAGCGCTGTCACATCCAGCCCTGTCCTTAGCTGCAGGGTACCGTGACAGGCAGAGCTTCTCCAGCTTCCCCTCCCGCTGCTGACAGCCTCCATTTCTCCAGTAAAACATGACCCCCAGCATCCTTCCACCCAGCCTTACCCAGGCAGTGATACACATTCTCATACGGGATGGACATTTCTCCTGCCGTTTTAGCCTAACTTCAGCAGAAGCAAATTTGAAGATATGAGTAAGACAGAGCAGCAGCAGTTAAATGGCAACGAATGCCTGGTGCTCACACCTGCACTGGCTTACAGATTTTGTCACCTACAGAGACATTCTCTCGTATTTACAGAGATTTACACCCTGCATGTAGTTTGAGAGTGTGTCTCTCCCTCAGCAGCTGTATATATCCGTGTCTGCTACAGAGGTCCTGTAGCTGAGCATTTCTAATAGTTTCCATTAAAAGTGTTATTTCACTCCTCCCTCTTAACTCAATGAAAAGCATTTTTTTCCCACTTGTAGTTCTTCAAAGCTAGTATGTACCCAAGGAAGAAATTCTGCAAGGATATGCTTGAAATTAATCAGACAATTTTTAAGTCATTAGATGTTTAACAAAGGCTGCAACTGTCACTTTTTGACTGGGGCAGGAGAGAGCTTGGAAAGCTCTGCATATGGAAAGAGACCAGTTGGGTTTTGGTAGATCTAGGCTGGAAACTGCTGAAGATAACCTTAGGAAAGTCAAAACTAAAGATGGATTTACCTAGGATGGGAAGTGGAAGACCAGAGAAAAGTTTTTTGCAGTAATGAAAGAACAATTTCAATCAATAAACAAAATTAGGAAAAAAATTCATTTTACTCTGAATAAAGTGTTTGAGTTTGGGGGTGGTGGTGGTGGTGTTTAGTTGGCTGTTTTGGGGGAGGTTTTTTACTGGGTTATTTTAGTGGGTTTTAGTTGATGCAGTTTTTGAGGCTTTTTTTTTGTTTTTTGATTGCTAGTTTGTTTATTTATATTTTATTAAATTAGGAAATACAGAGGTTAGGGCTTTAAAATCTAGAATCTTAATTTTACCCCGGACTCCCCTTTTTGGTTAGAAACCACAAGTCCGGTCTCCCCAGGTATACCTAAGTAAGCCACAGACCAGTATTATTTGTTATTCGCCTTCTCCATAATGACAAGGAACAAAGGGATCAAATTATATTTTAATCAAGTGTCTTAGTATAAATACACAGAGTTTTATCTTCTTCAGAGGACAAAGGGTCACTCTTTTTCAGTCCCATAGTTCTATATCAAGACTGGAAAATGATTTAATCGTTCACCTTTTCTACCTGAGGCTGTCATCTCTTTGCTTTCTTGCTCCCTGAAATTTCTCCATTGTTACCACCAATCACACTGCTTACAGGGACAAACAAATGTTTGTAACATTTGGTGAAATCATATACAAAACCCTTTTATTTTATGCATTTATCTTGCATGCTAGATGTATGTTATCCTAAGAGAAAATACTAAGCTTTTAAGCATTCATGGCAAACTTATTTATATACAGCCTGGATCACTTCCCCATTTTTTTTCAGGCTTGATATTTAACAATAGCTACCAAGAGCCATTATTAGCCCTGTTAAACTATTTTTAACCATTTCCTTCCTTTGGTAGGAAAGAAGGAACTTTCTGCCTCTTTATCCACAAAATGTCAGCAGCTTACCTTCATAATCCTTCCTGTTGCAACAGAGTTTTTATTCAGTATATATGACCAAAACATATGTCTGCCTTGGCATCTTACAGTAGACTAACATATTTAAGAGACAAATGTAGAAGCAGCCTCTGGATTTATAAAATTTGTAATGAATTTTTACAGTATACACAGCAAAGACTTAATTATTGGATAGATTTTTTTCCTCTGATTTTAGAAAACCCATAGAAATTAAGGAAGTAATAAACTATTCATGCAGATGATCTACATGAAATGCTGCTAACAGTGCCTTTAGTTTCCTCTGGACATTTTAACATGGATGTCTGGCCAATGCTCAACATTTCAATATGGGATAAAGGAAAACAAGACAGAGCATGCTCTTGACCTCTGCAGTCCATTAGTTTTGTATGGATGGCTGTGGAGGAATCCTTAAATGGGGAGAGTTTATTACATCCACTCCTGTAGGTCATTGGGATTTCCTGAGTTTCTAGTGCTCATTTGTAAGCCCAATAAATACTGAAGTACAGGCTCTCTATGTCTGCTCTATCCATCTATCCATGTATATTTTGCTCCCCACAAGGGCAATGACATTTGTACACATCCACTCAGTTTTAACCTTGCTGTTTGTCTTGCCCATTTCAAACACAGCACTATTCCTTTGAATTAGGACATCTGTGTTTTCCTTCACTACTGTGTCCAGCTGTCTGCAGCTAAACCAGACTTTTTCTTCTTGTTAAAAAATCTCCATTTTCCAGGCAGAAGTTTTGTTTATTTCCCCTAGCTCTATCAACTGATTACACTCCTTAAGGCTCCAAATGGCAGCCCACAATTCTGCTGCTGCAGTTCTTATCCATTCACTGAGTTAGTCTGGTTGTTGTTATACTTCTTATCAGAGGGTGTTTTTTCTTTCCTGCTGACTGCAACACAAATTTCTTAGCTGCACATTTCTATGCTCTATAATTGTAGGATATAAGACTCATAGGAATATTCTTGTGCAAAGTTAGTGTTAGAGAAGCAGTCTGGACCAAGGCCTAAGTGAGTTAAGAGCTGCACTAGAAAATAATAAAAGATTTATCTTTTGCTTAGACTTCTCCTGAGCATATACAAATAGTTGGCATTTACCATATCCTCTGGCAAGGAGGTCCATACCTCAGTTATGTATTTCATAAAGAAGTCTCTGCTTCTTTGTTTTCAGCTTAGGTCCTCCTGATGTTCTTTGATGCCTCTGAGTTCTTGTACTGAATAAGGTTCACTCAATCTCTTTTCTCCATGCCCTTTGTGACTTAAGAGGCCTCTTTTATATACCCTTTCCACTTGTCTTCTTTTGGTCGTTTCTTGTATTGCAATCATTCCACAACTCTAGTTATCTTTTTAGTCTTTCTGTATTCTAGGACATAATTTTTGTTCTCTGGTGGATTCAGGAGAACCATAATTACACATGATGCAGGTAATCCCAAGTGACATAGCAGTGTATTCTGTCCTTTTTCTGGTGAGGAAGACAACTGATGTGCTTTCTTGACTGCAGCTAAGATGATATCTTCGTGGAACTCTCATAACCTCAATAATTTGTGCCTAAAAGGCATTTTTATATTTAATTGGGGTTTCTTCTCCCTCGGAATAAATTTATAACAAATGCTGGAAATTAATATAATGAAACCATTTAATTCTCCAGTTATTCCCTCTTAGGAGATCCATTTGGAATTCTATACAATCTTTCCCATCCTTATTAAAAAAAACCTTCATCAGCAAAGTTCCCTGCACAGCACTCACCCAGCTGCCTGCCCTCACTTAATCCCACAAGAAAGATGGACAGAGGCTACAAGTGCTTTTAATGACTTGTAGCCTCTGTCCTTAATGACTTAAGAGCAAGGAGGAATGGCTTCACACTGAGAGTAAATTTAGATATTGGAAATAAATTCTTTGTTCTGAGGGCAGTGAGGCACTGGAACGGGTTGCCCAGAGAAGTTGTGGGTGCCCCATGCCTGGAAGTGTTCAAGGCCAGGTTGGATGAAGTTCTGAGAGTTGTCCCTGCCCATGGCAGGGGGTTGGGAATGAGATGGTCTTTGAGGTCCCTTCCAACCCAAACCACTCTGTGGTTCTATGATAAGGTAGGCAATACAACGCCTGTAGAATTTTGGTGGTGACAAATCCCTCCTGCAAGGGCTGCCTGTATATTCCTGACATTTTGCCTCTCTTTTAACCAGTTGTTCACTCACAGACTCATTTCTTCTGCCTTGGCTTCCTGAAAAGCCAATCATTCTGAGTACTCATTTAGGTGATGGATTACTGCAGGGTGTATCAATTTATTCAGAAATTCTGAATGACATTTTGGCTTTGAATATGATCAGCTGCTAAACAACTAATTTCACAGTGGTTTGCTAATGCACTTTCAGAAGCATAACAGATTATTTAGTAACAGCATTTTTCTGTATTTTTGTCCTTTAAACAAAGCACCTTAGGAAAAAAATCTATGAATGCATATTTTAATATATTCTTATGAAGAAATAAGAGTATACATTTATGCACCTGAAGACAGAGCCGTAGTAAACCCTACAGATGGATACAAGTTAAGGTGGCACAGCAAAAGAATTCTGGCATTTTATGCATCTTTAGTACTTAATTTCAATTAATTTGATTTTCTGTGTACTCTATCCTTCCCTCTCAGTGGTATAAAAGCATTGGAAAAAAAGGTTAAATCTTTCACATCGCTGGGACTTATTGGCAAAGAAGGCAAAGAGGAATAAGGGACCTGAAGCTTGCAATGGAAATCCTAGAAAGGAAGGAATCTCCCATCAATACTTACATTGTGAGATGATTTTTGAAAGGGAAGAGACAAAGTCTGTTGAGCACACAGGTGAGTAAGAAAGTGGATGAAAAATACAAAGAAAAAAGGAGAGTAAGACTGAGTGAAAAGCCTGGGATAACAAGCTGGGAAGAGGTGAGGACAAAGCTAAGATGACTGGAAGCCAGTTAGGAAGCAGAAGGAAAGGGAAGTGTTGGTTTGTTACCTGACACTAGATAGCAAATGCACCAAGAATAAATGTTTAGGCACATATATTTCTCCTCTACAAACTCTGACTCAGTTTTTTTCCAGGCGGCGTGACAAGAAGAGGGAAAACTCTGTGATACTTCTGTCATAAGCAAGCATCCATGAAACCTACAGGCAAAACATGACTTGTGCAATATTCTAATAATTCAAGCAGTTTATGCTGTGATAAAGGATATTTCAGTACTTCTGGTGGCACTTGCAAGTGTCAGTATGCCCCTATCCATTTTTGAGCTTGTGTTTTAAAATGAAAAAACATTGAAACTATTAACTAATTATTTCACAGACTCACAAAAATTGTCATTTCCAGAAACGGCAGAACTGTTTCTGGTGAAGTTTATGGTATTGGCATGAGACACTAAGCCAGTGTTTAGAAACTGTACAAGCAATTGAAATTATTCAATAGAGCATGTGGGACAACTGTAAAACCAAGTATAAATAGATGTTCTGCTTGTAATTTAAACTCATGTACATGGCAACACTGATCCTATTAGTATACTAAATTAATTTATCATGAGCAGAAGGGTACATAGTTTTAAAGCATATTTGAAAAAATAAGTCTTAACCATATTAAGTACATGCATTGCACTGAAAGACTCCATTCAGACTAAATGTCACACATTCCTTTTATATGAATAAACCCAGAAAGAATTATATGCAGCACTTTTGCTGTCTGTCTCCATGTGCAGCTGAGCTGAAGAAATATTTTCTCCCCACATGCGCACATGGCCTGTCACAGGGTGCAGAAAGTAAAATCTTCACCAGAATCTCTCTCCTGTGCAAGCTAACTTGACTCAAATATTTTCCTTGTAAAAATACTTATAGAGCTTGACCCAATGAGTGACCTTAGTGATTACTCTTTACACTGCCTTGAGATAAGCCTGTAAAAAGCCTGCTCTTCTACACTGGGAGAAACCTCTTTTCCCACTGGCTTATATGAAGTAGGGTTTTCAGAAAAGTAAAATCCTACTTTTTAAGCCAACCACAAGGTGATGCAAATGTCAAATCTTTAATCACATTAGATTATTTCCTCAAATTTCTTCTTTGCAAATCATCTCAACATGGACTGGATAAGTGAAGAGCAACTGATGCCATGTACTTGTACTTGTGCAAAGCATCTGACCCTGTCCTGCATGATGTCCTCTACACTGGAGAGACATGGATTTGGTGGATCAGTGGATGAGGAATTGGCTGGATGGTCACACTCAGAGAGCTGTGGTCGGTGGTTCAATGTCCAGGTGGAGACCAGTGACAAGTAGCATTCCTGAGGGATGAGTGTTGGGACTGGAGCTGTTCAACATCTAGGCCAATGACATGGACAGTGGGATGGAGTGCACTCTCAAGGGTTCAAACTGGGAATGACAATGGAGGAACAGTTACCAGCAGTCCTGTGAGAGTGGGGTGGATGGGGATGATTAGCAAAAGGCATGGGGTGATGTTGTCACAAAAGCAGAAAACAAGACTTAAATTGGGGCACCTCCAGAACTGCCTGTAACCAAAGCAACATCACTCGAAAAATCCAGGCCCTTGGGTTTCCAAGGGTTCCAGGATGCCTCTCTGAAGTGCATGTACATAGCACAGGGAATGAACATGATGAATTAGAGGTCTGTGTGCATCTGCAGGACTACAGTCTTGCTGCAATCACCGAGACATTGTGCCAGCAAGTTGATGGAGGTGGTCCTTCCCCTCTGCTCAGCTCTGGTGAGGTCACACATGGAGTGCTGTGTCCAGTTCTGGGCTCCCCAGTACAAAAGTGATGTGACCCTAATGGAGAAAGTCTAATGAAGAGCCATGAAATGCCTTCATGAAGTGAAGGGACTGAAGGAACCGATTCCTTCCCAGATCCTTTCCCCTCTCAACCGTCTGTGCTTTTGGGATTGTTAATATAATGGAATCTTTAACAGTCTGATTGAAGCCATTATTCTTCATCTAATTATTGCAGAAAAAGAATGAAAAATAAAGTAGCTAGAGTACTAAAATACAGGAAAAGATGCAGTAATTGCAACAATACCATTAAAAACTGAACACACACAATTTCCTTAGCTTCTAACCCTTTTCTGATATTATGCTCATCCTTTCACTGTCCCTCTGGGTTCTAGTCTTGGTGGTTTCACTCTGGTGTTGGCCGTGGGGACAAGGTCTTAGAGCAAATTCTCAACATCTGGAGTCCTTTACTGGAGGGAATACTATATTTGTGCTGACTGCTTCCTCTTCCTCTAAGCTAATACACATTTGCTTTGAATTTAGGACTTTTTAGAAATTGTCAGCAAAATCCAGGACATAAAAGATGAAAATAAGATCCTAAGTGTAACTAAGTTGCAAAGGAAAACTAAGATCTATTCGGAAAAAATCCCACCACATATTGAGACGAAATGTCCAAATAATAGAGGTGTCAGAACACAAGTTCCTGGTCTCATGAAGTTTAACAGGTGCAGTTCTCACCAGCTGTCAGTGGGAAAACGCCAGGCAAGGCCACTGTGGATGGTGCTCTCAATATGATGGCTACATTTGCTGGCAGGATAATCTATTCATATTTGTATCTAGAAAACATATTTCTGACGAACACAAAATTTCACTTTCAAAGTGACAAGCTTCCATGTTACAGGGAGTAGCTTTATTTGCTAATAACACAGCACAGTAGTGTCACAAAGATCTTTGAAAGACATTTCTCTCCTTTTTCAAATATCCTTTATTCAATAGCTCCTCTGCCATTGTATTACTTAGAGAAAATTAAGGTATCCAACTGTCTTAAAATTGGAAGAAATTTGTAAGGATTAGGAGAACTAATGATACTCAAATGCAGAAAATATCGAAACATTTTCAAATAATCTTTAAATCATTCTGTTAGTAAATGATTTTAAAAAATATTTAGAAAGTCCATACTATCTATTCTTAAGACTAAAGGGCCATTTAAAAAATCTTCAAAGGAAAGCACAATTTAAATTAAAATGTCAATTTTTATGTCTTAAGTTTCACTTTTCAGTTAAATAATGGAATTGTTCTTCTACAAGAACAGTGTTATTTGAGATATTCATCTGTCAAAGAACTTTAAGGAACAGTATATGACCACTTTAGTCTGGCATCAAATTTTACAGATAAATTCATTCTTTTATCCAAATATGTCTGTTCCTGCTTCACCCATGTATTTTTGGAAAATGCATTCCAAGTGACAGATTATCTTCATAAAACTTTGTGAACTGGTCTCTGTCTCCTCTCAAACAACAGAAAATACAGTAAATTCTGCCTTTCATGTTGCCAATCCTACCAATCGAGATTTTTCTTCTCCTGATCACTTTCTGTGTGAGACCTCTGGAATGCCTGCTCAAGAGAAGGCAGCAGAGGTTAAAACTGAAGCTCAGCCACAGGAAGGGAGATTGCTCATTAAGGGAGCAGGGGAGAGAAAAGCTGGGCATTTGAGTACCACAAGAAGGAAACACACAATGCCAGCAGGACAGAAAGTGTGTTTATGTCGTGTGTGACTGCCACAGGATAGCTACCACCCACACTTAGGAGACAGAAATAAACACATTACCCACACATGTGCTTGACTCTTACCAAAATTTAAAATGCAGTTATTTATAGATCTTAAAAATAGTGATGTGGGCAAAATAAGCTTTGAGCAACAACATGATTCACATCATATTGTAAGTCTGACTTTTTTTCATTGTTCCTGTTTTAGGAAGAGGTGTTTGGCGCACAAACATACCCAAAAATGCTTTACACAAAACTGCTCAAAAGTAAAAAGAGACCCTCTTCCACAAGTTAAACAGGTGACTTCTGACACAGCAACAAGGATTGTTCAGCACTGCCAGAAGTATTTACACAGACAAGGTCTATGACTAGAGGTAGTCCTTACTACACAACTATCAGCAATGCACTGATAACAACAGGCTTGGGAAGGGTAGCAGGGAGAGACCAGGGAGCAGAGAAGCCTGGCTACATCCATGTGCAGTGCTTCATATAATGATGAAGTTCACCACTCCTAAGGTTCTTTCTCAAAATAGACTCTGAGCTATCACCACCAAACTTAAAATTAAAAGTTATTTTCACCTACTACCTCTTGAAACAAAATTCCATTGTCCAAAAGTTTAATCACAGATTAAGAACAAGAAATTACCAGCGACAAAGTAGTTTTGTGCTTTAGCCAGGTAGATGCTGTAGTCCCTAATACATATTTGGATAAATAAGAGTATATTTATTCACCATACTGTCTTCAGAGAGATGCAGAGTATGTTTCCTGATTTCCTGGAGATTTGCATCATGTATCCTCTAACTGACCAACTCACATCCTGCACATGCTGCTTCCCAGCACACCTTCTGCCTGTTCTGCTGTGCTGCAGCAGCTCTCAGAGCAGCACTGGTGCACTGATGGGCCAACCTATGCTCAGAAGGGACACTGAGTGCAGTCCTGCTGCATTCATAGCAGCAGGAGCACTAGCCTAGTGGGTGGAGGCTCTCATTCCCACAAATGCCATGAGAACAATTATGGGGATAGGAAATTTCTGTCTTTGATAGCTCTACTCTATTAATTTTGGCTGACATTAGCTATGGAGATCTAAATGGTTTTGCCTGTGCATCAAGACTCCTACTTCTGCTAATTGCTGTGCTTGTTGTTAGCGAATCAGCTTAGAAATTAATTTTATTTTTTCTCCCTTTGCTGCTGAGATGCAATAGGCTTCACCTTATTCATGGGTTAAAAACACACAACTGTAAAAGCTTAGTTTGCATTTTGATGATACAAATTCTTTTTGCCAGATGCATTGTTTGCTTCCTAAATCATAAACTCTAAAAAATTCCTTAGCAATAGTAAATTAATTAATGCTGTGCCAATATTCTCTGGCTTTTTGGTTCTACTTATGATGGCTTTTATCTGCAAAATACTGTGTTTTCTTCCTTGCTTGACACACGAATTAGTATGTGCTAACTCACTCACCCTGTATTTTATCCCTGGCTGACAGAGAGTGTTGTAATACCCAAACACCAATTACATGAACAGTAACTCTATTCTGAATCGCTGGTGTTTGCACCTCACTGCTTCAGAAACCAGCTGAGCAGGGAAGACAAGCATGTACTGATCTCCCACACTCCTGAGTCTCACCTGCCTTTCCCACTCCGTACTGTATCACCTAATTATAAGCATGTTTTTCTTTCTGCTCCTACTCCCTGCCTGTCTCTCCATGTTCTCATAAGCTGTAAGCCCGGTTTCTATCCCACTTCATTCCTTTCAACCACTTTTTTTTTCAGACCTTGTAGAATAATTTTAGCTTTCTGTATAACAGAACCTAAGGAGGACAACCTGGGTAGGAAACAGTAGTAGTTAATTAAACAAAGCTGAACAAATATAAATAATTTAAGGACATGAGCCAGTACTGTGAATGCTGAGTGCACCAACATGCACTTCTCTGCAGCACACACGTAGCACATGCCTCAAGCCCTTTTAGAAGTCTAGTCAGCTCTCAAATGGGGGAGGAAAACCATTCCCTTTCAGTGTTTTCTTTTTATCAGTTTTAAATAAACATGCTTCAAGTTTCTGCTTGTGTTTCTGTGACAGGACTAAATTAAGAGAACACCTGAAACAGGCCTGAGATGCACCTGAGATACACCTGAGATACACCTGCAATGTGGTCCTTCTGCCACACTGTGGTACCTCCTGCTCTGATATAAATTGGGTGTTAGTGTATTAGTGGTGTCAGTCACTCCTCGAGGCATTAAGCATTAATTCCTTGCCCATAAGGATAATCTAACCTGTTCATATTGCAGCCTAGTCAAACCAGATTACAACCCTTCTATTTTCACCATCCCTGAAGGGTGTGTATAGACCTTCTACTTGGGTTTCTGGGTTTTCTTCTAACTGCCTTGCCCAGCTGGAGCAGCCACAAATCCCTGATCTTCCTCAATGACTGTGTAAAACCCATTTCTTTGGTGTGCTGTTTACACAAAAACACCCTGCAAAAGGAAAGGAAAAGCTTTCTGATTGTATGCTTTGAAAAGAGGAAGTCAAAGAGAGAAAAATATGTTTTTGTGTACATTACTTTTACATCAGTCAGGATAATGTATGAGATGCTGCACTGTGCAGCAATAGAGAAAGAGAGAAGAGAGATTTCTTTTTCTCTTCCAAAACCAAAGGTAATCTCAACTTTAAAAAATATAAACAGCAGTTTAAAGTGATATATGTAACAATCAATCAAAAAAACAAGGAAGATACATTTTCCAAAAAAAAAGAGCTGAAGATAATTTTCTGAGTAATAGTTGTAAGAGAAACAGGGAGAAACAGGCTCTTAGAGTTTGGATTTTCCAAAAATGAAGCATGGCAGTTATTTGTAATTCTGCTTCTTGGAAGAGAACAAAACAACAAAACAGAAGACTTACTCAACAACCACAGACTGCTAGTTTTCCAGACTTTCGTTCTTCTGTCCTCCATGCCCAGATTCTACGTTTTCTTGAGTATTGCCCAAAAAAATGGAGCAGTGTGTATCAACCAGCTATGCCTGCAAAGGCAATGGTAGCAATGTGGGAAATGCCCAGGCTAGCAATGGGAACTCACAAGAGTAGTTAAGAATTCACTTTGAGACAATTTTGATAGCTGGTAACCAATAAAGAAAAATGTTTGGTTGGATTTTTGGTACACAGGTGAACATGCAAATAGCAGGAAAAGCTAAATTTTTAATTTAAAACTGAGTGCATTTAGTCAAGTGAGATGAATACGAAATTGATAGAGGGTCTATGCAGGTTTATGAAGTCCTTACACTGATCAAGGCTTTGTTTTGGTCACAGAGCTTCTTCTCTGTTGCTGAGGAATTTTCTTTCCTTTGGAAGTGCTACAAATAGCAAGAGAGAGGGCACTGAGTCAGTTGGTTCCTGGCTAGAGCAGCTGCTGCAGAGCACAGGGATTTTTCAAGCAAAGTTTGTATTTACAGAGGTGACCTGTCAAAAAACACCTGAAGTTTTGCATTGTTTCCTTTTTTTAACCTGTCATGATGTTACCATATATTAAAAAGGGATTTTACAAGCACTTGTTTGCACAGATAAAGAAACTTGTGTTTCCTTGGCTCCAAGAAAGCATAAACAAAGGAGAAATGGAAAAAACAAGTAAGATTAACAGAAGGTTCTCTTAGCACAGACTCATTTTAGCTTTCCTGAAGCAGTATAATCCAATGCAGATGTTCATTTGCCTCATTCTTGGCAACTGTATTAGATGAACTTCCTCTCCTCAGCAACATTTTCTCAGGGATTTATTGTCCCTTTGTTAGTCTGCCCTTAAATTGCTCATTCCTTTCATGTGACAGTGAAAACACAAAATGGTGACAAATCAAGCTAAACACATGAAAGAGCTACAAGGAAATAGTAACATTATGGAAAAGTAAATGCAATATTTAAGTGATTTAAGTACAAAAATGATCGCTTCTTTTGTTTTATCATTTCTGATAGTGGAGATGATAGTGGTAAAGAGTCATTTATTAAGCCAAAATAAACCAAATAATTACATAAGAAAATTAGAGAGATGGAGCAGTAGAAGTAAATCAAATGGCATGGACAAGGTCTACACGTAGTAACAAATGTAAATAAATGTTCTTTGTCAGAATTTTTTCTCAATAGTCTAAAAAATTAGGTTCTCAGATAAATGAATTTTACTCACAACATGAGTATATAGCTTCTGATAATATGAATATGGAGGAGAAGGCAGTACTGCCAAGTTCTTTAGCATTCAAGTTTTTCTTTTAATTGAAAACTTTTTCTTCACTTTGACACAAAAATGTTACAGATGGTCAAAGCCTTGAGTGAACTAATAGGTATTAATTGTTCTAAGAGGCTCATGAGGAACCCTCATTCTCACTGTACCAGGAGCTCTACCAAAGACCAGGGGGTTACAGTCTCTGGGCTGTGTTGCAGGTGTGCTCCTATCCCTGTTACTACCTTGACTCCAAAAATCCTGTGTTATTTTATCACAATTCTATCTCCATTGGCACTAGATGAAAAAGCGTCAAAGAATTTTTAAAGTGTGTATGTTAGGATATTTTAGGGAAATGTCTACTTTGGGGAAATTCAGTTGGACAAAAACACAGTTAGGAGTCACTAATTCTCCTTATGCTAAAAATAGTTTAATCAAGACCTGAGTTTATGAAACTTTTTATGTTAAGCAATCTTTATATTACCTTTCTCTTTTTTTTTTTTTTTTTGAAAACACTAACTGAATCCCAGACTCCTATCTATTCCTTTTAAAGTGACTGAGGAAAAATCACAGTGTGGCTGTTCTGGGGGTTTAATAAAATGAATGTCTGCCAGGGGTTGCCAAATCAAGCAGTCCTAGAGAGGCAGAAGAGCCATTTCCCCAGGTCCTGCCTGTGGTGAGGCTGAGCAAGCATTCCCCAGAGCACACAAACATTCACGATCTCAGAGTACACCTGGCTGGCCACACAGAACACCATCCTGTTCCTTCCTGTCACTGATTAGGATGGAAGCCCACCCTAACATGCAGCCTGTCCGGCTGCTGTCCCCTTCATCCTCTGGTCCTTCAGCTGCCTTCACACAGGGACATGCACATGCAAATAATTCTCTCCAACAGCTGGTCCAGCCCTGTGGCCCTGCCAACAATCCCCAGCCCCACCTCCTGCTCACTCCAGGAGCCAACTCACACACCCTCTGGTCTCTCCAGCATCCAGCTCAGACTTAACAGTCTCCAGTCCATTTCCTGCCACCTAAACCTCCAGACACTCTCATCCACACAGACTGACTCCACTAACTAGGGAGAAAATCATGGCCAGGAAAACAGATGGACCAGACATCTATTTACACACGACCAGTCTCTTTTTCTCCCTTATCCAGCTACTTTCCCATGATTGTTCCTCCCCAAGCTGTTGCAATTGCCTCACCTACATCCACCCCTTTAGCTCTTCCCTTTATCAATCCCAATAATGAGTCCCACACAGCTCTTGGGCAGTGACTTCCTCCATTCCAGTTTAAAGCACATTTCATCAGGAATGGCTGACAGGAGTCAAAGGCTGAAAGTATGAGATGGAGGCTGGTGGTGGCATCACATGGCTGTGCCAGAAATGCAGCTCCCTTTGTAGACGATGTCTGGCCCAGGATTCCAGCACTGACACATAGTTTGAATGTAGCACAAGCGGCGCCTGCAGTCACTCAAACCAAAATATTTTAAAAGTCTGGTTGTGGCTGTCTCAGTTGCAAGTCCATTACACTGTCGAATATAAACCAGACTTAAACAGGTCTAGGAGTACCTACGTAAAGATATTTAGCATTTCAGGAAAAATAATTTTAACAACTTCTTGTGTGGAACTAATGAGAATGCTTGTCTAGAGTAAGACTCATTTGTCATTCCAATACTTATATGTTCCTACATTCTTTGGCCCTCAATACTAATAGGACATCCTGAGAGGGATGGGATGGATGATACTCTCCATGATATAGAAATCACTGTCATTACTTCAGTACTTCTATATTTTTTATTTTTATTTTTGTACGTGTGTGGTTTTGTTCAGTTGGTTTGTTGATTTTTTTCTTTTGTTTTTGGTTTGGTTTTATTTGGGGGGGGGAGGGTTGGGTTGTTATTTAGTTTTGTTTTGTAGTTGTTGTTTTTAAGAATAATTCAGATTTCAATACAATTCCTTACCTCTCATGAAACCGTTGTGCTACAACAACTAGATACTCATTCTTGTTCAATCATGAAAAGTTACCATTTCTGATCTGAAAAGGGAAGGGTGATGCAAAGAGCTAGAAAATCTGCTCTACCCAAAACCCCATGACACATTCCAAAAACTGAACCTACAAATAAATTAGTAACTTTAATCATAACATGGAAAATGCACCAGTAATTAATTGCTGGAATGAAAATCTATACTCTTTCTTACCTGAGGTAGTTCCAAAGTAATAAATCTGGATCAGGTTTTGTTTTTTTTTTACACTTGTATCTGATGCCTAAAGTACCAACCAAAGTAGGAGTACTCTTTAGTCTAATTTACTGTCAGCGAAAGAGTATTCCCTAAAATATATTTACAATACAGGATTTTGTGGCAGTTCTAACTGTACTGAAAATAAACTTTGCCTTCCTTATTCTGCAATCTGATACCCTTTGGCTGTGACTCCCATCTCATCATTGAAAGCTTTGATTCAAATAATCAACACCATTTTACATTGACTAAAACTAGCGAGCAAAATTTTCTAGATGAAGCGAGATCATCACATAGGGTTGCCTTGTTATTTCACTGGGCAATCTGAGAGCACTGTGAAAGCAAAAGGATAATACTAGGGCCAGGACTGGGGTCATTGCTGACTCTCATCAGTGAAAGGTACAGGTAGCCCTAGTGACTCCTCTCTTATGCAGAGGGTGGCTGTGGAAGAGACCATGGCTCCAGTGACACTCCGTTTTTTTCACCTATTACACAGAAATAGTACACACACATGTACGAAACATCTGGTTCATGCCTCAGGAGGAGGTATTCAGAACCCTGGTAAACTTCTTATTTCTTTGAAATAAGGGGAGAAATTAAATTAACTTTACAAAGCCTTCTAAATAAATTCTGTGCTGGCAGAGGAATCACTTGTAGAAGACTCATTCATTTCCACTGGAAAAAAAAGTGGTTGTGTGCTTTTAGTAAAACTTTCTTTTTGATTAAGAAACTAATGGCAAATATTTTCATATAGTTTAATGAGCACATACAGGGCCAGTATCCTGGGAAAAACTAAGCTGGCACACAGTTTCTGCCTATTGGCTCCCAAAATTTCCTTTCCACTACCACTACATGTATTAATTGCCCACTGAGCTTTGGGAATAGGCCAGCAGGAAAATTTCAGTGTGTGTAGTTTCTCAAAGACTTAGGCAACTGAAGACTCAGAGCAAGACCAGAGTCAGGTGGAAGGTAAGGACAGTAATTCACAGCCAGAGGCAGCAGATAGGCAAGACTATGACAGTCAGCACTGAGTTTGGTTTCAGCTGCTCTGAAGCCAAAGCCTAGAAATGAAGTTTTCCATCAGTACAAATCAGGCCATGGTCTTTCATCAATTGTCACGCACATGACTCTTCTGTGAGCTTACTAAACTGGCAAAGAGTTATTCTGTTCATTTCTGCTGTGCAAGTAAGCACATTTGGCTTACAGCATGAAAGTTGAGAACCGGGGTCAGAAAGAAATATTTGAATGGATGTACAGCCAGGGCCAGCAGGACACAGAAGGAAAGACCATTTGCTTTCTTTATTTTGACCAGTTTAGAACACCACAAGAAGCTTGTCATGCCTAAAACTCTGCCCACGTCTGAGACAAAATGAAGAAAACAACACAAAAATTATTCCAATTTAAGAAGATTCTTCCAAGCTAGTACTTCATCTTGCACTGCATATTTACAAATTGAATAAGCATAATAAAATGAATAAAAAATTATGGCTCATATCTTCATGTCCACTAAACCTGTAAATAGTTGGAAAATAAATTTTTGAAAAGTGTGACTGGTCCCACCTTCCCAAGTCTCTGTGGCAGTGTGCAGTCTGTGACAGAAAAAGGAAAGATCTCTGAAAAATCAAACAGGTTACAGCAGATGGATGCACTCCTATTGCAATCTGTTCTCCCCAAGATCACTTCGAGACACAGGAGCAAAGCAGTGCGTGAGAGTTGCTTGCCTGCAGATAAACAGAAGGTTTCTTTCACTACAGCTAATGCCTCACATTTTCTTGATATGAATATTAAGTATATAGGAATTTACTGGCTCATCTGAATAAACACCACATGTGCAGCTGTACTAAATATGCCAGCAGTACACAGAGTAGAGCAGTTTTATTTGCTCAACACAATGTGTTAGCCATGTATAAAATACAAGCAGTCACTATAAATATGTATAACTCAATGCATAATTTATTACAATAGTAATATATTTTATTATGTAACTAAGAATTAAAACATTAATACATCTTATAAAAAACATAAATATGTATTCACCCCCATGTATACTGTGTATTAATTCAATATTTTTTCTTGCAAGTGTTTGTGATCAGAAAAATCTTTGAGTCAGAGTCATTCTGTCAAGAAATGCATTGATAAAATCACTGATGCTTGAGATAAAACAAAGGTGATTCTTATAATCTAGCTCTTCCTGGGGAACTACAGAAGCAATATCCCATAGATGTAGTTATTATAATATCCATTTATTCTGTCACTTCTCAGTGGCTTGATACACCTTCAGGATCTAGACTTTTTGAATTTCCAGAACAAACCTCAATAGGAAAAAAACAAATGTTGTCTCTTAATTTAGTATCAATCTTCGTATTCTTTATGCATGAACACAAATCTTCTTGATATTTTTGGAAGAATTGAAAAAATCCTTTCAAAGAGATTGATGTTGTTGAATATACTCATTTTTTATCAATAAATATGTTGATTAAACTGTTAACAATATCCCTGTATCTTTCTGCTGTCACACTCCAGTCAGACAAAGATTTAATATAAGGAAAGAACAAGAAACAAACTAAATGTTAAGAGTTGGATTTCATCTTGAAATAAGCAGTAGTCAGCTATGGGTTTTCTTTGTATAGGGACAGAGAGGGCATTTTAAAGAGCATTAGAAGACATTACATCTTCCTTCTTCTTCTGTCCAGGCTTACCCTGGTGAAAAACTGTTCTCTTTCCTTGACTAAGAAAAAGAAGTTCTATAAAATCACAAGAGTGCCCGTTCAAAACATAGATAAGATTGCTTTGAGACAAGGATTTTCATTAAGAAATGCAGCCAGAAAAGGACACAGTAGTTAGAGTGTGCCTAGCAGTTTGCAGCTCAGGTAATACAGACAAAACACGGTAAGGAAGAGTGAAATAAAGCTCCCTGGTTTTCCTTCAGGGAGGTGAGGACAGTATACATCTCCTTATCTCCCTCATGGGCAAAAATATGAAGGTGATGAGGCCTCAAATTCCATTCTTGTGTTTAATTCAATTCCAGGACCTGTGTATTTCAGAATTAATTGCAAGAACCTGGTCCAGGATTGCTCTTCTGTATGTGTGAGAGCGAGCAAGTACAACAGGTAGTGGGGTTAATGGCTTCAAAGACTCTTTATTTGGAGATATTCCATGAGCAATCTGATTAAATTTGTTCTGCCTTGGGCAAGGGATTGTACCATTTGATATCCAGAAGTCTTTAACAGTAGTAAATCTTGGAAAGGTCTGTGATTCCACAGGGGCTTTGGAGGTGCAGAAGACTGTAAAGGGCCATCACTGCAGAGAGAACCTCTCAGCAGGAGACCAACGCCAAGTCTGCCTTTTAGATGTCCATCAGAAGATGACATTTGGATCAAGAAACTGTCCCTGGAAAGCCCACCCCACAACCATAGAGAAACGGGTCTTCTCTAGGAAGTATACTTCGCATGTTTGGAATGAGATAAACACAGAAAACAAGCCAAAACAAGGGATTGTGACAGGCTGGACTGTAAGAGGCATCAGCAGATGTGGGAAGGGGCATTCACATGACTGCTGCTGTGGCACTCTTTATATAAAGATTAAATAAATTGCTCAAAACTATTTAATAGTCAGTAGCAATGCCAGGCATAGGCAATTATAAAACTAGGAATTATCTGGCTCAAGCATATCAATCACATTATCTGATTTTCTTTTTATAAATATACTTAGTACTATGTTGAATAAATCTGGAAAATCCATAATGTAATAAGCCATGTGCGAATATTCACAATAAACATGGTTTTATTTCAGTAAGTCAATAAAAAAAGTATTTCAAATGCTATAAAATGCAATTTTATTTAATCATTTCAATAAATGCTTGTGGAGCCTTCCAGCTTCCCGGTTAACAGATGTGGATGATTAAAAGGAGGAACAGTAACAGAGAATCTATACACACCATACTATGCTGTTACGAGTACTGAATGCAAACTGAAGGACAGTGACTGAGGTGGTAGAAGAAGAACAAAGCCAACAAAGGGAAGAAAAAAAAGTAGTATTTATTTGGCAGGACGAACCCTACAGGCATCTTCAGAGATAAACCTGGATCACCTCCCATTTATAAATCTCTCTAATTGCCTTCAGAAGGTTCCAAATCCAGCCAAGGATGTGGAGAATATTCTACATTACTCAAGGGTCCAAGTATTAAAACGATTGCAACTGTTGTAGAGCAGGTTTGCAGGCAAACCTATGTTCATTGGAGATGTAATCTTTTCAAAATGCAGAGTCCACACTGTGAAGGACATCTGAGGTGGCATTGTCCCATTTAGCTGTAAGGGGCTGGTGCCACCAGGCAGGAGTCAGGGGTCTGTAGGGTCACCTTAATGGCACAGAGCCCCCAGATGTGGGGCCTCACCCACAGCCCAAAATAGGGGCTCACTCTTGCTACTGGCTGGACATGGGGACATGCAGCTGCAGGACATTGGCATCTGGCAGGTTGGGACAACAGGGTTTCTCCCAAAAGGAGAGCCAAAAGTTGTTGACCTTCTAGTATACTCCTCAGAAAAAAAAAATAAAAAAGAAAAATTGGCATCATTTCTGGCACTTTGATTTTTTTTTTTCTGGTTTTGTTTTGCATTGTTTTCTGTGGGTTTTTTTTTCTCCCGAGCCAAAGATTGTTGCTGTTGTCTTCTCATTCCTTTGATCAAAGCATTAGCAAAAAGTTAATGCTTCAAGAAAAAAAATCACCAATTCTGTTTCTAATTATTCACTTTTTTAAAAACGACAAACTTGTTCATAGTTAGTGTCTTAAGAAAGGACTAAGCTCTGATGTGGACAATGAAATTCAGATTTGAGGTGTAAAAACTTCAGAATAACTGCATCTGACTCTTGGTTTCCTCGTCAAAGGAGTCATTAGTCAACATGAAACTTCTCTTCAATTGAGAGCTAGATTACACTCCTCAAAGGTTCAGTGCTTTAGCTATATGAAAACTTGATATAACTTACTGTTACATTTTAGAAGCGTTGGTTTGCATCGTATTTAATATTCAATTTACAAATAATTGAAAATTAGAGTAATAATTGGCAGCAGGTTAATGTAAAAAAAGAGGGCTTTCAGAAAAGCAAATGCTGTTCTAGTTCCCATGGCACCATTCCCAATATTTGTTTTATACTCCTGAGAGAAAAGAGGAAAGCAGAACAAATGTTAAACCTCCCACACAAAATTCTCAACGTAATATTATAATTCCCCCTAAGGCTTCAGCCTTTCTGTCAAATAGCTTTCTCTGTCAAGTTTCCAAATTCTTTTATTGAGAAAGGATAATAATTATAATTATCCAAAGTTTAAGTTGGTGCTTTTTTACTAAAATAGTTAAGCTGCAAATTCTCATTGAAAAACCTTGTAGAGTAATTCATTTAATTTGCACGGTATGATTACCACAATGAGAAACTCTCATATATATAGCTATAGATATAGATATGTTTGTGTAAATGCATTTTTTCTTAATTGTCACCTTCATGGGAAAATTACTAGTTTATATCAGCAATCTCAGTAATTATTCATAAAAATTATCTCAGTATTTATTGCTTCAAAGAATTATTCACTTGTGCAGATATTTTCTTCTGCACTTTCCAATGATGTTGTACAACTTCTGATGTACTGCAATATCATTTTTCTTATCCATTTAGCTGATTGTGCTTTCCATAATTCCTCGGGCTTAACAAGAACCTTCCTAGAATGTTCAAGAAATATATATATATATACAGTGAAGTGATGGAGAAACAGAAAGCAACAAAAGCAACACAAATATATTAGTAGATATATTAGTAGCTGGAAAGACACCTCAGCTTCTCTGTGCATGCATGACAATTCTTCTGTTGTCATGTAGTTAGATTCCATCAGAAACTCAAGTCTTCCCTGTACTAACTGCAAGAGAAGCATGCAGAGCAGCTCAGATGAGAAGATTTGCATTAGACGTGTTAAATAGATGAAACAGCTGCTTAAAGAAAATTTTCTGCAAGAAAACTCTTTTAGACAGTCACAGTCTTTGGACCAATATTAAAAAACCCTAACTTTGGCACCAAATGTTAAGTAGAGAAATGATCTTCTGCATCCCTGGGGGACTTGGGCAACATACTGAAGTACTCCAAATAGGTGCTTTTCAGAACTACAACCTGTCAAAAGTTTTGCGGGTGTCCTGTCACCAGCCCTTTATTACTTTAAAGCCGTTTGCCAAAAATCTCTAACCCATAGAGAAATTTCACCAGATTTGGTTGCCTCTAACAGCATCCTACAGGCAGCTTTTTGCAGTCTGAGAAAGATAAGCCCACAGGCTCTGTCTGAATAGAATTCAGATTCTATATGAGTACTTCAGCCAAAGGATAAACCAGTGCACACAAGTGTCTTTACTTGTGCAGGTTAGTTACAGACTAGAAAGAGTTTAAAGGCAAGATTATTTAAACACTGCCATCCTCCAAAACCCAACCAATCCCCCAGCTTTTTTACCAGTAAAATATATTTACGGAAATAGTTGCTAGAACTGGAAACAGTTGCAAAAAATTAAGCAATAACATTTCTTACTAAACAGCTAAATATTTCAGTTAGTTTCAAAGTCTGTTTTACATTTCATTGAGCTAGAAGAGCTGTCAGAATAACCTTACAGCCATGATATCTAGGGCCTCCTTTCTTAGACAAACTTGGTCCCCCAGACACTTTTTTCCTAGTGGGAAATATCAGCTGGGACTTTGTTCCCTTTTTGGTGCACTTCTATTTATGACACGTCCCAGCAATTGTGTTTGTGCAGTAAGTATATCTTAGAATGAATTTTTAAAAAATGTTTAACAAAGTAATTTGATGACTTCCCAGACCTCTACAGAAGGGCTGTTTTTCCAGAGTTAGTCTTTACTCTGGAAAAAAAAACAAAAAACCAAAACCAACCAAACAAAACCCCAATCAAACAACAACCCAAGCAAATAACAAAAACCAGCAGAAGACTTAAATGTTTTGGAAGCAAAATCTCTTACTGGACAGCTCTAAAAACTGCCAGCAAAGAGACTGCAACAACCTAGTCAGGTGCTCTTCCAGCAAAACTGAGTAACACCTAAGAACCTTCAAGAGGCCTCCACTTTTGGAAGCCCTGCTGAGAGAGGCCAAGTGCTGTGCAGCATAAATGAGCTCTGAATGGATATTCTTTCCTTCCTGGGATTCTCCTTTCCTAGTTACTGTGACTGAGGAGTTGCAGTGTACAAGTGCAGGGAAGCTTCAAACAACCTCTGGATCATAAATCCTTTCCCTGGACCAAGTCCTACTGCAAAGCTTTGTGAAATCAAAAGAAGGACCTAAGCCTCACAGCAATATTCACAGTCTTTCAATCAGACTGGAGAATCACAGAACAGTTTGGGTAGGAAGGGGCCCACAAAGTTCATCCAGTCCAACTCCCCTAACATGAGCAGTGACAACATTCTCACCTCCAATGCCCTATTTTAAAAGAATACCCTAATCTCTGAAGTATGCAGGGAAATTGATTAATAGTCATTGTCGTCGCTAAGCCTTTAATAGTCTGAAAGACACATAAAGGTCAGAGCTACTGTTGGTTTATTTGCATCTATCTGTAATTATAAGCTCAGTTTTACATGGAAATAATAGCAAACTCCTCTCTCTATGTGATGTCAAGATGCTTGAAAAAATGGGGCTCTGCAGTTTTGTGGATAGCAGAGTGTCAAAACCAGACAGTCGTTGTAATAGTGACCTTGACTGGTGGTTTGCTTTGCATTGCTCTTGGTCCACCCCGGGCTGTGGGGCCCAAATCCTGGTTTGACACCAGCACCATTTGTAGGGGACCATTTGTATTTGTAGGGGTCCAATAATTTGCACGTTTAAGATGATGCTTGTTGTAGCAGACCTCTCATTAGGGGAAGAAATGAGCCAAGACACAGACTCTCATTCAACAACATGAAAAGGGCACCAGTTTATTCTTCTTTCCAGCTTAGCCATCCTGACTCTGACTACAGCAAGCTCCTACTATAGGGTCCAGCTGCAGACTCTGTCTGCTGGCTATTTCCTGCTACACTATGATAGCAATATTTGTTTGCAGACTCCGAACACAGGCTTTCATCTATGATTGCAGGCTCTGACTCCATGAGACCCAGACTGACCTCGTAGCAGATATTTTACCCCAGCAATTTCTCCTTGTTTCATTCTTCTTTGTGTTTCTCCAGATCGTTCCTTCCTCCTCAGGGCTCCTCTACCTCCTCCAGGCTACCCCAACCAGCCAACTCACCCCTTCTATCACACTTACCTTTATTAGTCACAGCTGTAACCCATTAAGGACAAGGCCTTTCCTCTTCTCTGGTAATTAATACAACAGTGACTTATCAGGAGTGAGGTCACCTGCAATCTCTTCTTCTACACCTACACTTCTAAACTCTGTTACAATGAGAAAGTGCCAGCCCACGGTCCCTCAAGCAGCATTTGCTGTGATGATCCTAAGGCAGGGTGACATCCAGGAGCATGATTCTCCAGCCCCTTTTGAATGGAAGCACAGCTGTGTAGTTTTAGGATGAGGGCTTTCTCTGAGAGCAGAGTGATTTTTGCTTCATATCTGGATTGCTTTGGAGGCTAAGCACCAGCCTAGCGTTATTCCTAGAAGATTATCAATTGGAGTAAGGCAACTGCCCTATTTAATGATTAATGATTACCTCAGATGGATTAATTTGAATGATCATTGTCTCTAGCAGCAAAAATCCTTCAAGATATTTCCATGACAGCTCTTCCCTTCTTTCCCAGCTGAAATTCCAGAGCAAATTACTGTACAAATAATTCTATGGTTCTAATGATTACAACTTATTTCTATGCCATAACAAAAGAAATCTGAGAGAAAGAAAAGTTTCTTGGAAAACAGCATCTCCCCTGTCTAGCTTGCTGCATATTGCTGAGTGCAATACCAAGCCTTTATTAATTTCTAAAAGTTTGCTTTAAAATCATCATATTGTTCTCAGTGTCTGGCCTTGCTGCTCCTACCCTGGGCTTTCATCCTTTTCTGAACTGAGAATTAAAAGGTGCAACACTGCACAAATAGAGAGCCATGAAAGTAGGATGATCTGAAATGAGTATTTCTGCAGGTCTAAAGTTTCAGAGAGTTATTTAACCTTTAAAATAAATTGTAGAAAAATCAGTCTCTGCATCATTTCCAGTGAATAAATTGAGAAATAAAATCCTTCTGTCTTCAACTTCCTCTCCCCCAATTTTTGTCATAGGATCTGGATCAGAAATGAACAATTTTTGCTTCTTGGAAAAACATTAGTCATGGAAACATCTCATAAAAATAAGCTGTACTCAGCTTATTTGCTCAGTCTATATTTGCTTTTTCCAAGAAAAAGAAAAAAAGATTTTACTTTTCTATTTCAGGATTACTTAACTCTTCTAAAATCCCACACTTTATGTGCTTATGCTGAAAGTTTTTGAATGCAACAGGCTCAATATTTCATCATCTATGCTTATAGTGATCTAGATCCCAGATATTTTTCTAAACCCACCAGACAGTGGAGGAGATGGTAAAAGTACACTACAAAATAGCTTCTGTTGCAGCATAGAGAACTCACTGCTTTTCATCTTTGGATCAAATTCTGAAGTTTCCTTTTATTAGGCAAAAAATTTTACATTTCAGAATTTTTTTGTAAAGAGAAGCAGAGAAGTTCTATGGTGTTACATTATATTACAGCTGAGGGATTTTCACTGCAGCAGTCTTGCTCATTAGGACTTTTGAAACTTTCAGTCAGCATTCCCATTCTCATATGACTTTTTAAATCTCAAGGATTCGTTTTTGCCCTCTAGTGGCTTTGAGCAGTTAAAAGAAATCTGCTAATGACAAATTTAAAAATTACTGTTTGTGATAAAAGATCAGTTTTAATTTATTGTTATATTTGAAAAAAATATTTATACCCAGAAAAGAGGACTATTTCCTCCAGGTAACCATTACATGAACACTGAAAAAAACAAGATTAATGTGTGGTCACTGAAACTCCATGAAAATAACAGCTGAGGTTACTGCACTGGAGTGTGGGATGGAGTTGCACTGACTGAGGCAGGAGGTTACTCAGAGGACTCCTCATATCCAATGTGTCTTTTGTTATAGCAGTCCTGGAAATTCATAAGACAATCCAAGCAGAACTCTCTTCTGCTGCCCACCTCCCTTTTATTTTGGGGGACGGATATGGAATAATATTTAACAAGTTATTTCCAAAAGTAGTATAATGAACAGACACTTAGGCTTAACAGAGAGGCTCTTTTTACATTGAAATAGATGCCATAACAAAACTCAGGATAAAAAAAATATTCATTTTATGAATGTATACTATAACATTGACTTAAAAGATATAAATAAAGAAGAAACCAAATGCACTATCACTAAAGTATTTCAACACCAACAGCTAGGAGGCATCTCTGAACTGAGTATCATCAACTTGAATCCCTCCATTTTCGTTTAAAAAAACTATTCTGGAAACTCTCTTAACATTCAGAAACATAGAATGGTTTAGGTTGGGACCTTAAAGATCATCAGCTTCCACCACTCCCATGGGCAGGGTGCTTCCCACTAGTACAGCTCCTTTAGAGCCCCATCTACCCTGGCCTTAAACACTTGCAGGGATTGAGCATCCACAGCTTTTCCGGGCAACCGTGCCTCACCATCATCAGAGCAAAAAATTCCTTTCAAATATCTAATATAAACCAACCCCCCCTGAAGTTTAAAATTATTCCCCCTTGTCCTGTCACTACACACTCCTGTAAAAAAGTCCCTCTCCCTCTATTTTATAAAGCAAAAACAAACCAAATTTGCATTTAAAGATAAAACGTTGTTATACTTCATTGTGGTTATAGCTCTGGTTCACATTCTTTCAAAAACATTTTTAAAAGCCCCAAGTTCTATAAAATACAATTACGCAATCTTCTGATCTTAAATTTTTGATTCTGATGTAATTAAACCCATAATAATTGATATCAAATTTCAAAATAAAAATGTCAGTATGAAAGATCTGGTCTGTCACTGAGCACTTGGAATTTTTCCCAGTTTCATGCCTGTGACTTCAGATGCATAGATAGATAGTTAGTGATTAAGAAACAGGGAAGAGAAGCCTGCTCACTTTTAGTAATGGCAAAAGATGGAAACTGACTTAAAACAAAAACGTTTTACAATCCTTTTATTGACATTTGAAATAAAGGTTTTGAACAATATGCTGTCAATTTCCTTAGTTGCTTATTAATGAATATTTTGAAAAACCAGAGGAGGCATTCCAGGTTTTTTAAGGTGCTGACATTTTATTTTGCAAATGCACAAAAGCAGCACATCTTAATATATATTGTTATATAGATGAAAAATATAACAGTACAGTCAACTACAAAACATTAGAGTATTACACATAGTCTGCAAGATTCTTTTTTTCTTCAAATTGTTTGTCCACTGCAAGTGAAAGGGCCTGAAGAAAAGTTGTCATTGTAACACTGGGGGACTGAAAATAAGAGAACATTTTGTTAGACACAGCACAGCAATAGGCATAGTATTGTACATACAAATCAAAGTATTTAAAAGTGAAATATTTGAATTTCATGCTACAAAAATAGCAAAATGCTATCAACCAAACTGCAAGTTTATTTAAAATCAGCTAGCACAGCAATCAAAGTCAACCTTTGCGAAGTCTTCAGTCACAATACTGTATACTTGCTTAAAAAAAGGTTTTTAACAAATTATTATTTTAAAAGTGGTAGAGGTTTGGGGTTTTTTTTCAAAAAGAAATTATAAGAGCACCGATATTAATGTTCATTAATTTAATTAAAGTAGAATGCTCTTGGGCAGATCAATCCCACCTATCTTCTTCAATCCCATTCTAAATTATGGGCAGCACTTAATTATTTCAGTCTACAAACCTGCAGAAACAAGGGCAATTCAGATGAAAAGGGAGGTTTGGACCAATCTTTCACTTCAGACAGTGTTCAGATGCCTTCCTGCCTGTCTCAAACCCAACCCAAAATACAATGAACAGAATAAACTCACTTGAATATAATAAACTTACTTGAATATAAAGTGCATGTGCTAGGAAAGGAAGTTTTCTCAGGACCCGGCCACCAAGACCTTCACTTTTTCTATGGTAAAACAGAGACAAGTGCTGTTTAAATGCTAAATATCCACTCTTAAAGAAGGCCTTTTTTTGTGTTTCTCCATTAAGTTGCTCTAAAAGAACCTCAGATGACAATTCAACAAGTCACTTGCAGCTCTTTTAGCAGGAGCAGGGAGTGAACAGACAAACTGTGTTCATGGGAGGCTACACAGCAGAGTACAAAGCAACAGCACAGGCACAGCTGCCTGCCAATGCTTACATCAGGCCCTTCACATCATTATGCCAATCTCATGAATTTGGGGGGATGTCTACCACTGCTGTACAGTGGTACAGACACGACCACTTTTGTAAGGACTGGGAAAAAAACTGGTTTGAATGCTGGACCTTATGGGTACTGCCTGTCTCCTTCTACCCCCCATTTACACACAGTTTCCTTCACCTCTCCCACTTGGTGTGTTTGCATCTTCTCCAAGCACCACTCTGTGTACGTAAAATGCAAACCTCTGTGCCTGGAAAAACTTACTTGCTTTTACTTCACTCCTCACTGTTTAAGACTGCATACTTCAGGAACAGACCTTCCAGACTTTATGAATATTATTTTGTTCCATAGGGACATGCTTGATATTGTAAATACCATTTTTATTGTTTCAAGAACTGTTATGCTGCAGTGAAAGACCATTTGGTCTACCAGCATACTCAGCAAACCACAACATTGTCCATTTACACTTTACTTCTTTCCCCCTTGTTTCTGTCCCCTTATATCTCCAGGCTAAATGCTGATCTAGAAGATGGCAAGGCATTTCACTTTCATTTCACACTTTCTTAGCAGGACCTAAGGCTCATGCTGTTTCTGCTAAAGTGCATTACAATTCCCAACATCCACCGAAACTAAGGCTAAATCCAGGCAGCAACTTGTCAAGAGGACTTCAAATGGCAGAGCACAAACCAGAAGCAGTACTAAGCTAAACCAGATCTGGGACTAAGAAATGTTAACAAATTGTAATTGCTTCCACTTTTTGTACCCTGAAGGTTTTTGCACTATCCCAAACAGAGAAAAAAAATCAGTTTTTCAGATCTTCAGTCTTTAGGAAATTTGGTTACTTTTACACATCATTCCATAACTCAGTATGTATGTACGAAAATAGTAGAATTTCAGAATCCTACCTTGAGATTTCTTTTAGTACAAGGCTTAACCTTGACACATTATTTTCTACGAAGCCGATCATCTCAAGCTCTCTGAGTGTCAGAAGCTGCTGTCGAGGATATATTATTTGACACTAGAAACAAGAGTTACACACTGTTGTATGAAAACCAAATGCATTCAAAATTAAATTCTACAGTAAGAGTGGAAATACAGAAAAGGAATGAAATTTATGTATTTTTGTTACTTAGGAGGTATGACTAAAATATAAAATTTACTAAAATATTACATTTTACAGTCTTGCTTTAAAGTATTACCTTCATCAGTTCTTCCAGGCAAGAAAGATATATTCTAAATATTGCTGCAGTAGATGGAGGTCCAATGTATTGTTTTATGTCAGCCCTGTCTACAAAGGCCATGTCAATTTTCTCCGTAATATTTGAAGTAGTCAGGATAACAACATTGGGATACCTTCAAGACAAAAACAGATTTTTAGGTCACATGTAAGAGATTTATCTCCTTTTGTGACTGGCAAGTCGAGACCTTCCTCTGACTCAAACAATTTTGTGCAATAAGCTGTCACATCATCCTTGTCAATCAGGAATGATCTGGAGCTCTTGGCCAGGTATCACGAGACTATTTCAATGCATAGTCTCTTTACTTCAGCTGTTTCTCAAGTGTCCATAGTTTCTCTAATTCTATTTCAGAAGTGGTATATGTTAACTATCTAGCACCTACTGGCATAGCTTCTGACACAAACAAAAAAAGATTATGAAAAGAATTGTAAATTTGAACCTTTAACCAACATGTTTTCCATTTCAACTTTGATATCTGTTTCCCAAGCAGACATCATGATGATCTGTCCTTTTTCTCTCCCTGTCTTCAGGGGAAGCATACTGTCTCTATAGATTTGACTGTCCACCCAGGTACATGTAAAATATTCTACTGGATTACTCCTATTTCTAATCAAAATTAGCATCATTAACAAAGAACAGTTCACTAACTAATCTGGTTTAGTATTCCAAGTAGGAATTGAAATGTAGCAGGAATAGGGATACTGAAATTGTCAATTACCTTTTGCAGTTGCAATAATATGCAAACAATACCTTTTAATCTGGTCTATTTGTGTCAGTACAGCATTGACCACACGAATAGCATCTGAAGGCTCTGTGCCTGCCTTGAAGGCACTGCGGGCTGCCGTGAGGCTTTCCACCTACAAAAACCCAAACCAATCAACCAGAACAACAACAACAAAATCACCAAACACCAAAAAACCCCAAAAGATTACACTTTTGGAGTCCTGGCAGCAGACAGGTAACCCGTGCAATACACCTTCAGATTCCTGTGCCTACTATCTAAAACTCCTTCAAAATCTTTTGTTAGGTAGGAATTTCCAGGCAGAAAGAAAGGCATGTCAAGGAAGCAAAGTGTAGTGAGGGAAATTCCTGTTTAGACAGCTCCTCCTGTTTAGAACAGAGGCTGGTTTTCATTTTAAATTTTGGAGATGGAGGAATGGGACCAGAATTCTGGTCATTATTCTGGACACCACCAGAATAATGAATAGGTTGAATTTAGAGTGAGCTTCCCCACAGAAACTCCAATATGGCAAAGCTAATAAGTACATACTTACTAAGTTGCTTTTGTATGCAAGTTTGAAGGAAATCTAACGACAATGAACTGAACCATAATCATGTTTTTTGGAGCTTTACAACAAATGCAAATAATGCAAATATGGGCTACTTTGAAGTTTAAAACAATATTCCACTTGTCAACATACAGCAGCAGCAAGGGAAATTCCACCAAGAAAGGTTTCAATTAATTTTCAGCTGGAACTTTCCTGCTGAGTCATACTATTTTCCTTTGAAATTTTCCTGCTGAGTCATACTATTTTCCTTTGAAACCTCTCAAATCCGCAGCAGTCAAGGCTAAAGTTTACTCATCTGCACAATCATGTAGCTAACAAAATAGCATAAATTGCTTTCACTGTTATTATTGAATTATTTTATTGTTATTATTGAATGAGCACTATTGCAGCTCCTTCCCATCAATTTCCTTTCTGCTATATTTTATGTACAACAGTGCTATTGGAATCATACCTCATCAATCAGTACAAATACAAGAGCATCTCTGTCATCAACTAACTCTTGGATCTTCTGGAACATCTTGGTTACAAGCTTTCCACTCTAGAAAGACACCATATACATGTGTTAACGATTTCTTTGCCACACAAATTTCTAAGGCATACCATATTTAAAGGCGTATTTGCCTGAATTTTAAAACAATTTTCTAATAAAACTTCTCTTTAAGCATTCTCAAACACATTAATTATTCTGAGCAATGTGCCCATACTTAGGAAACAAGGTCAACAGAATAATTACAGTGTAATTTCTAAAATACAAAATTTATTTTATTAGGTACATGAATACGTACCTCAGAAAACCATTTAGAGAAAAGGCTATGGCTGTTTATCTCAATTAACTGTCCATACCTATACCTAAAGTATGAAGAGAAAAAGAAGTATCAACTCCATTCTAAATAAAAATCAGTGATATCATTAACTTCTATAAGTCTCATTCCTGACATTCTGACCCTGGAATTCTGTGAATTAGTACTTTAAATTACTTACTTTTTGAAATATAATATGTTTAATTGGTATTATTTTTGTTGCTGGAACTTGTCATGCTGCTGAAAATGTCACTACAATTCTGTATATTAAATTTCTATTAGAATTTCTTCATTAGAAGAGGGTACGTAACTCTTACCATTTACCATTTAAAAATCACTACCTATTAAAATCAGACTCTGTCAAACATGAAAATACAAAACCCAAAATACTCCTCAATCCTTTGTCCTTTAATATTCATTGATGTACAAAGTGAACAAAAGTGACTGTACACACCTGGGCACAAATATTTACACATTTTACAAGGCCTTAAAATATCCTAATCAGTCTAGCAGATCAATTTTATTGCTAGTCTGGTGCACTACAAAAAAAAAAGACACATTAGCACTAGGTACAAGTTACTTGAAATCAAATATTAAATTAAATATACTAAATAATTAAATATCAATTAAATATACTTGGGCCAGTGAAAACAAACAACTAAGTATAGTAAGCTAAAATGAAAAACTTCCAAAAAATATCACCTGTATGACAGTCGAATTGTCAGCTTCTGAGCCAATGCTTTACAGAGGGAAGTTTTCCCAGTTCCAGGAGGGCCTGGTTTGAAATCAGATCCATACATTACACAGAGTCTGCATTAGATTGTTAATGACATCTAAAAGATTTTTAACTACTCTATTTCATTACCGCACTAATTGTAGAATAAAAACAAAGTGGATAATGATTGTATACATCAGAATATTTTAAGAAAATTGCTTACTTGACTACAATCCTAGAGCTAATGTTTGATTTTATGCACTTTTCAATTATTAGCATAATTAGTGAAACATTTTGTATGCAGACATCATAACGTTAAAACACTCAAGAGCCACAGGAGTAAAGTGTCTCACCCCTGCAGGGCTAATGCACATCAGCATTCTCTACAATCAGTGCTATGCTCAAACTTGTATCTTCCTGAAACACACTCTTCTAACAAGGAAAACAGAAACGTATCACGATCAGTTTGATCAGCTGTCCACCTTCCCAGAAATTTCTTTCTTGAGGCAACCCAGATCATCTTGGCAACTATACTCCAGGACAAACGTTTTGGGTCTGACTTAATCCCCTATGGAAAAGCCACAAAGACTTCCTCCAAAGAGGCAAGTACAAGCACTGTTACCAGAGTGTGAATCTGAAATAAAGTCTTTCAAACAAAAACATCCTGAAGCTTCTACATTGACAGTTGTAACTTAAGCACAATCAACAAATATTTCCACTATGACCTTTTATTTTTGGATACCAGTCTTGATGACAAAATCAATGCAAGATGCATTTTGCAAGAAAACTGACTCAGTTGATGCTAATCTCATTTGTGGTATAACCTCCACAGTTAAGATAGGACTCACTGAAGATTTCAGCTTCACTGAAATAACAGCAACAAAACTAGCAAGAGTTGGTAACAGAACACAGCGTCAATAACGCAACATATTGTTTTCCCAGTTTCCCCAAAGTTTTTATAAAGCTATAACTAACAAAATATTTAGTACTGTGATAGTTTAACTAAAATATGCCTCATAATATCTCCAGTATCTGCATTATTTTTGTTCATGATGTAAAAATGTAACAATATCACTTAAAAATTAAAATTAAGAAATACACAGTTGTCATGGCACTGTAAACTTTAGAATTTCAATTCATGCAAAACACAGTACATGTGAACATTGACTTGATGCTGACATTACATTTCAACCAAATTTGTACTACTGAGGTGCTGCTTTCGTATCACCTCATTTCACTACACAGGACTGCAGTACAAGTCTTTCCAGAAGGAAAGTATAAACAGATGGCCAGTCAATCTACTTGGTTTAAAACATCATTTTTACCATGCAGCAGAACAACTCTGTTCCATGATATCAGGTTGCTGTCAACATTTTTGTCAGAAAATAATAACGTTGTCGTCACATAATCGAGTAACTAAATAAAGAACACAAATAGATACAAATTAGGGACCTAACAGCAAATACAACTACAAATACATGGTATATACATACTATATAGAATTAATCTCTAATGATGTCAATTGTGTACTCATAACAACCCAAAAAAAGAGCTCATGTCTTTTAGTCACAGGCAAATTTATTTCTGCAAAGGACAGGAATTAATTTCTGTCCTGCCTTCAAGAATAAGAGTAGCATGTATTTGGCATAAATGGAGTTCCAGAACTTTTAAATGAATAAATGAAATGCTTTAAGGAAGAGAAACTGATTTGATTTCTCATTGTCCTGTGTACTGTGTGTCTATAAAACACAAGCTGCCTAAGCACAGAGTCAAAACTCAATCTGTCAGTCCTGTTTAGATGTTGTACAGCTATACATTTGCTCAGTTTGTTGCAGCCAGCCTACCAACCAAAGTATTTGCTGTCACATTTATTTTCTTTTTAGTAAGGCATTTGTATCAGCTGCTGCAAGGAATTTTTAGGTTAATTCATTCTTCCAAATAAGGGAAGTTGATGTATTTCCTGGAATGTTTGCTTCTAAAAATACTTGTTTCATTTTGGAATTATCTAGAATTGGGAAGTAGAGAACTCTTTCAATAAAATAAATATGAACTTCAGGTGTGAATGTATAATGACTTTTACCTGTAATAACACCTGATACCACATTATCTTCTGTTGCTCTTACCTGGAATAAGTTTTTCATGCCTAGGTGCTGATGGGACAATATAATGGTGCTCCTGCAGTATCTCAAGCTCAAAATGGAGTAATCACTCAACAGCAAAAACAACATAACTTAATCCATGTCTTTTTCAAAATTCTATCGACACTGTGCTAATTTGAAAATTCACAGCAACCATTTCAGAGCCTGTAGAACCCAACCATGCTCAGGCATTTCCAAGGTTTAAAGAATAAAGATTTATCACAATTTTACAGCAGTAGTTTTAGTTTTAGCCATTAAAAGCAACCATTTCTTCCTACCCATATACACTTACACTCAACAGTGATCAGCTTGCTGTTATTTAGAATACCAGCAAGTCTAATTAAATAGTCCTGTCATTTCACAGATGACTTTGAAAGCTGCTCCATAAACTAGAGGAATGTGGATGTATTAATTAATATTTACCCTATAAATTAAAAAGTACAATCACTGGAATATTTTTCTTTTCTATACTTGGTTTTAAAGACTTGAGTGAGAATACTGTATCTATAGTATTACAAATAAGCTACTGAATTAATTTTTTATGTCCAAAAACTCCAGTTAGAAGCTGAATTGAACTATTTGTGGGTGTTATAGGCACCACAATTACTAAATTTCAGATTACAGTGTTACTGTTCTACAAGCTCTGGCAGTTATCATCACAACTTCTGATGAATGCACAGGATCTTCAAGCTAGAAAATTAACCCCTGGAAGTGTTTCATTTCTTTCCAATCTCTTGCCAGCATTCAGGTGGCAGGGCACTGGTCAAATCATTGAATATTTTCATGAACAGTAACAGTGCTGGTGGACATTACTGCCAAGCCCATTAACTTTTTAGCTGCTGCCAGAAACAAAAACTCCCATTCCCTTCTGCCCAGCCTACATTCATATCTCCATGGAATGCAGCAGACTTCAAACAGGCTTAATTTCAGCTCTTACTTCTCCTCAAGCAATCTTAATTGTTATTAATTTCCAACTTACATTTGATTTTACTTCTGTGTCATAGATAAGACTTTCCCAAAGGCCATGGAATTCAGCTGCAAAAGCAATATTTATACCTGTTTAGGATAAATCAGTCTGGAAACTTGTAACTCATCATTGCAGTGCAAAACAATTTTCAAATTATGCTCAACTAAAATGAAGAATTAAGAACAGATATATGAAACAAGCATCTGTGGGGGGGAAAAAAAGTTATTTTTCTCAAAATGCAAACACCACTTCCTAACAGAAGAATTCACCAGTTTCCCAGCTTCTATTTCCTCCAATAATTGTGACAAGAAGTTAATGCTCATTTCTTAACATGAAATGAAAAATATCGTTCCTTCCATCCTCAGTAGAGGACGAACTTACATTTCACTAAGGGAGCAATGAAAACTTGTGGTAGGAGGAGGTTTCTTAGGCAAATTTTATCATTCAAGTTTGCTTTTTTTTTTTAAATCAAGATGTAGAGGATCAAAAAAAACCATGTAGCTGAATAATGCATAAAAAACTAAGGTTGTCATTAGAGTATTAATCATTCTTAGCTGTTGGCTTCAAACTTTCAGCAGAGAAAAGCAAAAAAACGACTACAAACCACAAAGTTGTGGCAATATCATCAATGTATCAGATTTAATTCTTCCTGTAAACAAATATAATGGATAGTTAGGCAGCTCACAACAAGGAAAGAGTAGGAAATGTTTCAAAATTACTGTCTCTCTGAGCTAAAGCTCACACCTGCACTTCTCCCTCCAGGCAGAGAATCCAGCTTTCCCAAGCACAAGACAGTAACAGGCAGGTCTGGCTCTATCACAGAGGAAGGCCTTATGTTTCCTCTCCAGAAGACAAAGACTAAATCTCTTTACTTTGTTTGTCTGTTTCATGTATAAGAGCAGTACTGTCTTGGGGGCTGGAAGCCGGCAGTGGGCTCTGGAAAATGTAAATATTTAAAGTGATGAGTTTCTTGCGGGTCTTCAAGTTAAATAAAACTTGGAATGCAACCACCAGTATTAAAAACTTGCATACTTTTGATTATGATTATAAGTTTTAGACCACAAGACCAGTTATTTCCACACATCCACAAGTATTACAGAAATAAATTATGTGCTTTGGAATCACCTGGAGCAGTTCAGTCAAAACCACACAGGAAAAAGTGCAAACATATTTGTCATTAAGAAAAAAGTCCAAACGTATTTTTTCTATTGACATACAGTAAATACAAATAATACCTTTAACAGGTAACTATAAACACTTTTAGCCTTTACAATATTTTCTTTATTGCTCTAGAGCTTCCAGAAATGTCATACAGGTACCTGCTGGTAGCACCCAGTGGTGAGCTGCAGTGATATCCTCATTTTCTTCTTCCAGATTTTCAGAGGTTGGTCCTTCTTCATTCAGATGAAAAATATGAAGAGAAAGACTGCTCATGCTCAGGTCAATAGGCTAGAATGAACATAAAAAGATTTTTTAATGTGTCATATTTCTCATTCAAAGCTAGCTGAACAAAATCAAGTTACAGTTCTCAGCCAGCATTTATCTCTGAAGCCTACTACCTCTGTTTCAGACCTTACTAAGTGGTAAAAAAAAATTTAGCCACTTTTCCCTAGTTATACTAGTCAGCCTAAGAAGAGGTACTACATCATCCTATAGACCTTGTCCTGCTTATGCCTTTAGGGTACCACCAGTCTACCTACAACTAGTTCAGGGGCACACAAAGAGAGCTGCACATTCTTGACCAGGAATACCTGTCTGTCCTTCAGTTTCAGCTCCGTATCCACAATTGACACAGACTGCACGTTGTTGTTAAGGAAAGGGTCGTCAAACTCCGTCCACTTGTAATCACCAAACACGATATTGTGTCTGTTCAACAGCTTTAAGACACTCATCCTAATATCTTCTTTCTTGGCCACACTGAACAAGAAAGAAACACCATCACTTTAGAGCATTGACATTTATAAGGAAATTTGAATTAAGTGTTAGAATGCATTATTTCATACATGAGGCCTTCATGGAAAACAGCTTCCATCTTACACACATCAAAAAACCCAACCAACCAACAGAACCTCCAATCCTAAAAATACAACCAACACAAAAAAAACCCCAAAGCCACTCAACCCTCCTCCAACATTCTACAGGAAAAAAGAACCTGTCAGATTCAGTCTGTCTGCAAAAGCAACAAGCTTGACAGCTGTTTTTAATTTGTGCATTAAAAGACATTATTTGCTCTGTTTGAGGTCATATCAGGGGATGCTGAATGAGACAGTTAGAAGACTTCCAGAATGGAAAGCAGTTATCTAATCTGTGTTTCAGTTGGAAACCTGGAAAGACTAAGAGCCAAGCTACTGGCTGAATTTGGTAAGCTTAGCTTGGAAGCTCTATTATACTTTCAAGACAGCTGAAACATCAGGATTATTACGGGGACATAATATAAGGAGAATTCCAGAAGAGACAAAAACCACAGAAAAAGGAATATAATTTGAAGATTTAACTTAATTTTGCAATTTCAATCATCTATAACCAGTGCAAATTCTCAGTTCTCTGTTAAGCCTGGCAAAAAAAGCATAGTGAATATTTTACACCTTGCATTTTCTAACACCTCGGATATGCTCTCCCATATCCTTCAGATATCCAAAGTGGTAAGATTAAGAACTGGATAAATGGACAAGGAGGGCTTGTGGTTATTATAAAGACTAAGTGGAGCTGTCAGTAACTTGAGTGGGAAAGGGCACTGTGGTGCTGTTAGCATTGGGACCAGCAGTGTTTTTGCATCCTTGACAATGGGATGGAAAGTAACGGCATCAAGTTTATGGATAACACCAAAGCAGGGAGAACAGTCAGTACTCTGGAGGGCGGGGCTGCTGTTCAGAGGGACCTCTGCAGGTTGGCAATATGGTTTGACTGGAAGATTTTGACATTCTGTAAAGGTAAACATGAAATCTTAGCTCTCCAGCCACTGCCCAGATAACAGAACAGATCAGAGGCCAGCTGGATGACATGCAGTTTTGCAGAAAAGGGCACGCAGGTACTGGTGGACAATAAGTTAGCAGTGTGCCCCTGCTACAAATGAGGACAACCTTATTTGAGGATGTGCTACCAAGACTGTAGGTGTTAGGGAAATCAGCTGTTTCCATCTGCTGGCTTCATAAGACCACATTGGAGTACTTTGAGCAGTTGTGACCACCGACAGAAAAGGGACAAGGATAAACTGGGGCAAACCCAGAACGTGGCCAACAACTTATGAGACTGGATGACATGACCCACAAGGTGAAACCGAGACAAGTGTATTTGTTCAATCTTAGGGAGAGGAAACTCCTGTCGGGAGAGCAGAGAAGGCAGAGCTGGGTCCTGCGGGCTCTTGGAGGTGAGTAGAACGAGGCCGAGAGGAACCAGGCAGCAAGCAACGCTCCGATCAGAGACCTGCTCGACTTCTGGTGAACTTCCACATGGATCTGAAGGCTGTCACACACGTTTGGGAGCGCTTGCTTCAACTCTCCAGCAGCGTCATCCATCTTTTTCGCTCCTAGGGGAAAAACGATACCAAAGAGAAACGACTTCCAGCGACTGCTACGCCACGGACGGCCTTTTCCCGGCGCCCCGTTCAGGTGCACACCGCCCACCGCAAAGACCGGGTACATGAGCGGGAGCAGGACGGGGACCGGCACTTGCCTCCCTCAGGAGATGGCGACCACAGCCTCGGGACACGCCGCGAGCGCAGTCGCGCGCACGGACGGACGGGCGGGCGGGCGCGCCGCTCCCGCCTCAGCGCCGGGAACAGGGAATCACCTCAGGCAGGCTCGGCCTCGGGAGCGACGCGCCGGAGCGACGGGAATTGCGAGAACCGCGGGCACCGGGCACCCGCTGCGGCAGCCGCTGTTTGTAAAGGGCGCGCTGGGCGAGGCAGGGGCGGCCCCTCACCCGGATCTTCCTCCGCGGCAGGCGGGAGGGAGGGTCCGCCCGCCCCAGCGCTTCCGGCGGGCCGGCCGCCGCTCCGCCATGGGGAAGAAGCACAAGAAGCACAAAGCCGAGAAGGCGGAATGGCGCTCGACCTCCGCCACGGCCTACGGTAAGGAGCCAGGGGGAGCCTCTTTGTAGCCGGGACACAGCCGCCCCTTCCCTCGGCGCTCCGGCGGGGCTGGGGTGCCTGGGCAGAGACCCCGCTGCGATTGCAGGAGCTGCCGGCGGTGGGGGCGGCCCGAGGAACGCGGGGCGGGCCGTGGGGTGCGAGCCCCAGCATCTCCGTGCTTCCCGCGGCTGCCCCTGAGGGGCTCCGGCCGCTGCGGTGCTTGAGCGATGCTTGAGTCATTTCACCGTGCTCTGCAAGGAGCTTGCGACGATTTCAGGGGAGGCCGAAGAGCCGGTTTCTTATGTCTTGGAGGTTTGTGGAACATCACAACGTGCGGAACGGCTGTTTGTTCGCTAGGATTTGTTAGTCTTAGCTGTCGCTTTCCTTTCCAGATGTATCGTGTATATTTGATGATTCGCTGATTTGCAGCGAATTCTTATAAACAATAGTTCTAGAAGAAGCTTTGGAGCTGGGGTTGTTTAGCCTGCAGAAAAGAAGGGTCGGGGGAGACCTTCTCACTCTGCAGCTGCATGAAAGGAGGCTGTAGGCCCGTGGGGTCAGTCTCTTCTGCCAGGCAACCACTGACAGGACGAGGGGACATTGGGAAGGAATTTCTTTACAAAAAGGATGATTACGTATTAGAATCGGCTGCCCAGTGAGGTGGTGGAGTTACTGTCCCTAGAGGTGCTTAGGAAAAGACTGAATGTGGCACTTAATGCCATGGTCTAGTTGAAATAGTAGTGTTTGGTCATAGATTGGACTCGATCTCAGCAGTCTTTTCTGACCTAATTGAGACTGATTCTGTAATTGCTGTGTGCTATTAGGTCCTTGTGCATTTATTAATTTCTATTTTTTACTTTTTAAATTTAGATTATGGGGACAAGCCTTTGGAAAAACCCTTAAAGCTGGTTCTTAAAGTTGGAGGCAGTGAAGTCACCGAACTCTCTGGGTCAGGGCATGATTCTAGTTACTATGATGATAGATCAGATCATGAGCGAGAACGACATAAAGAAAAGAAGAAGAAAAAGAAGAAAAAGTCAGAGAAGGAAAAAGAAAAGCATCTAGATGATGAGGAAAGAAGAAAGAGAAAGGTAAGCTGTGATTTTTAGAATTCAGACACACCAGCCTTCATGCTTGCCTATCAGATCTAAAATCTGGTGCAGAACTTTGTTTAAATCACTGTTGCAAGAAGCTTATTGTGTGGAGATGGCACTTCAGAAACGTAGAAAACCATTGTATGTGAGTTGGTACTTCTGCCATTTAAAGGAGATACCTTTTGTGATGATTCTATGAACAAAGTAAAAGCTTCCTTCATATAACTTTTTATTTTCCTTATTTATTTACCTTAAATGAATGCTTCTGTTTTTCAGTTGGATGTTTTGTATTTTAGCCAGGCCACAAACATGTTCTCTCACTGTTTGAGGGGAGAGTATTTTCATCTTTTCAAATAAATCCAGGCTGTGTTTATCTTTTTAAGGTGTACCAAGTTACTGGACGTTGAAATTTATATGTTTACTCAAAACAGCTTCTGAACTGCTGACTTCTGTGGTACATTACATGGTTGGCTCTTGGAATAATCTGTGTGCTAGGCTTTGTGGCTTTGTTAGTACCAAATAATGTGGTCACCTTAGTTATCTATGTTGAACATTGGGGAGTTTGATTAAAATCAGCAGTAGGGCATTGACAGCACAATTAGTTGTACAATTTAATTTTAATGCTATTTATTTTGTGTAGTAATGGTTCTTGGACCTTTCTGCTTTTTAAATTCTTTCCTGTCATGTAGTTTTACTATTCTTGTGTGACAGTTTTTTCAGTGCTACTTTGTGTGTGTTCGTGGCTAACATCTGTCAGTTCCAAGTAATACAAGCCTAACAAAAAAAATCAACTGGAAGTGACAGATCTCATGGATTCATTCAGAAGGTCTTCAATACAGCACAGATAGTACACAATCTTCTTAGTACAGATGTTTCAGGCTGGGACTTGAAATGTAGCAAAACCAGCTGTCCTTCATACAAGATTTTGCAGTATCGATTGCCTTTACTGAGTTGTGGGGTGGGGGTTGTTTGGATTTTTTTTCTCAGAACTTCATTATTAATACATTCAAAATAAGCTAATGAATGGCTAAGCAGCAAAACCATAGTCTAAAGAAGGTTAAAGAAAGTGTGCTTTTCTGTGCAAATGTGGGTAATGGTTGTGGGATTTCAGGAATGACTTAGGATGCCTTTGCTTTGAAACTCAGGAGGAGATCATTAATTACCACCACTGCTTCTTATGGTTCTTTTGTCGGCTGAGTTGTCACATATTTTACTCAATTCTGTTTAATGTGACAAACAGCAAAATACATTGATGAGAGTGGAGCCACAGACTGATCTTTACTCAATAGTAAATTAACTTCCTTTGCTCTCTGGTGTAGCTTATTATTGTGCAGTTTTACATATAAATAGCTTCAGAATTTGTCTTTTCAGTAAGCATGCAGGAATGATAGAACAGTACTGTATTAAATACAAAGTAGCAAAAGATGAACAGTTCAGTTTTAATTGGAGAATAAAGTTGAAAAAGTGATAGTGAAAATGTGTGCAGTATTGTTTGAACCATATTATGGCTTGGATATTGAATGAGTATTCCAAATTAAAAACATCACTGTTACTTACCTTTTGATGTGTGGGATTCCATATTCCAAGTACATGCCTCTGAAATATGTCTTCTCTCTGCTGTCCTAGGAAGAGAAGAAGAGGAAAAGGGAGAAGGAGCAGTGTGACACTGAAGGAGAAACTGATGACTTTGATCCTGGGAAAAAGGTGGAGGTTGAACCTCCTCCAGATCGTCCTGTCAGAGCATGCAGAACTCAGCCAGGTAACCAGTGTGAAAGATAAAATTATTTTGATTCTTTTTAAAAGTACACAAAACAGAGCTTTTGTCAAAGGTACCGAAAGGTAAAATTTTCATGAAGATTTACTGAAATGTAGGGACTTTATTTTTTCCAACATTCAGAACTTTCTGCTATCTGAAAAGTCAATATTCCTCTTGGTGCTTCCATGTTTTTGTAGGTTTGTTTTCAGGTGACTGACATTGCCAAGGACATCTGTCTCTGGCTTCTGCAGCTTGGCAGAATAAACCTCATTATAAAAGTATTATTTGCACATAGTGCTCCGTAATTCCTTCTCCTTAGCATTTACACAACAGTGATCAGAATATCTGAAACTAAGTTTTACTTCGTTCAAGGGAAAAAACTCTTGTGGAGACTTCTTAGGTGTTGTTATGCTCTTATTTTGTTTTCTAACCTATGTGGAGTTTTAGTATCTCTATTCTCGTGGAAAGGAGGTTGTGATAGTGTGTCTCTAAAAACTGTAGACACCACACACGACCCCTGTTTTTCGTTTACAGATCTTCTTTAATTCTTATCACCAGCCAAAATATTTGTCATTTGTGTGTGGCGATTTCCGCATGTTTAATCCTTTCAGATTTTGTTTTTTCTAACTGTAGCCATTGCTTGATAATTAAAACTCAGCATTCCTCAGTGGAAAGCTTTGCTTTAGAGAATTTTCAATTACATCATGATCTCAGTTACACATTAGCCTGAAAGTGGAACCTCGTAGCAAAAAATTGTGTCTTTAGGAATATCGTGAGTCTTGTCTTTGGAATACTACTCTTTGACTGGTCAAGTAATCCCAAGGAATTTTATCATTTTGACCACACTTTAAATTGAGGAATGGTGGCTATCAGCTATCAAGGTAACTGAAATTTTCAGGTCAGAGTTCTATGCCTCTGGGTAGTCGGGAGCCTTAAAAACTGACAAGATAACAACTATTCCCATTATGATTCTCTTTTCATCTGGTTGTAAAATGGTATTGGAAAACATATCAATTACACCCGACCTATTCTGGCTAAGAAAGGAAATGTCTTTCTCTATCATGATGGAGACTTGAATTTTTAATTCTTGATGCTTCTTTAATGTTTCAAACCTCACTAAAGCCAGTCTCTCTGAAGTAGCAGGTAATTAACAGGTAGCGTTTCTTATGTGATCTGTACAGGAAGTGAAATTGTAATTGTTACCTCTCTTGCCAGCAAATCTGCACCTGTTTGTCACTCTGTGATTGAAAGGTTTAGAGAATTGCATGGGATTTATAGTGAAGAAACCATTAAAATTGCATGGTGAACATGCAAGTTGTAAGAATATGTATTTCCCAGCTGCAGTATTTGAGGAACCAATTTTCACTTTTTTTGCAAAAATACATAGTGTAATTACTTTTATCTTATTAATACATAATCTTAGAGCTACTACACTTAGCACTACATCTGACTTAATGGCTAGTAGGTTTTAATGTGATGAAAAAAGAAGCTCAGAAAACAAAAGAAGAAGAAATGGGTACTGTGTGCTTAAAAATCTAATGTGTTCTGCTTTGAAATCCCTGTCACATTCAGTTTCAGATCAGCTGAATTACAAGCTGTAATTGTAGTAAGATTTTCTCTCTGGTATTTATATTTTTAAATAAACAAGTATACACATATGCTATTTCATTGCACTTATCTGTGTTTTCATCTCAAAATGCAGCTGAAAATGAGAGCACACCGATTCAGCAATTACTGGAACACTTCCTTCGACAGCTTCAGAGGTAGTAAATGTTGTTGTGTCTTCAGCTGTGTTGGCCGTGTCTGATGCATATTTATATGTGTTACTTGGCAACTTCTTATCTTGGTTTTCTGTTTAAAAGTAGTGCCTAGAGACTGACTGATATATTTGTTAACCTTTGCAACCATGTCAGATATGGTAGTTTTTAAAGATAAGTTGAGGAAAATTATTACCAACTTTGCAATTCTAGCATTGCGTGGGGAAATAAGTGTTTTGGGCAGAGGATACAATTGCTATTATAAATTTATTAAATATTAATGATGTAGTTTAGAGATTAAAAGCCAGTTATAACTCTACAATACTTCAAAAGACCGAGCTGTTTTAGTTAAATTTTGTTTTCTTCAGTCTCCACTGTCAATTACAAAGCAAATTTAGGTCTGGTTACTTGATAATTTGAATTTAGAGAAGCTTTTTATTTTATTGTTTTCTTAAACGTGCATCCATTTTTAAAAAAAACAGTCATATTTTATTTCGTAGCATTAAGCTGAATTTGGAACTAACTTCAAAAAATTAAACATTGTATTTATTTTTAGAGGACCTTATGAACAAGAAGACTTGAGCTTTTTTCCTCAATGAAACCAAAAGACCAAAAGTTGGAGTGTAGAGACATAGAAAACACACAAAAATTAATTAAGAAATACAAGAACTAGTTTGAATTGATAATGTGATTGTTGAATTGAATTGACAGGCATTTTAAAATTTTCAAGAATTTCTTTTTGAAAAAAAGTCTACATATGTGAAATCAAAATTCTCTCCTTTATCAGGAAATTTTTCAAACCTGCATCTGTTTTATGAGAACGTTTTTAGTGTTTTTTGTTTTTTTAAGTAGTACTGTTGCGTCATTAATGTGATAAAAAAGCAAGGATCATTTTGTTTGCTGCTGTAAATCTAAATGTATTGTTTTCATTTTTAGGAAAGATCCTCATGGGTTTTTTGCTTTTCCAGTCACGGATGCCATTGCTCCTGGATATTCCATGATAATAAAACACCCTATGGATTTTGGTACGATGAAGGAAAAAATTGCAGCAAATGAATACAAATCAGTCACTGAATTCAAGGTGAATTAATAAAGATTTAGATATTTCACAACTAGTCAGAAACTGAAGATTCTTTTTAACTGTAGATGCCTTTCTTACATTAATTAGTGCTCGTTTTTTTCAGAACTGAGCACTTTTGTATATTCAGTGTGTTACAAATAATCTGTCAGATTCTACTACAGTCTTCTGTAAATTACTATGGAGACCAAGAACATCTGAAGTTCTGTGGAATTTTTGCTGCTAAACTTCAATAGTCGTAAGACTATCACAAAGACTTTAAAAGGACAAAAAAGGAGCTCAATAGCTTCTTTTTTATATCTAGACCTTGTTACATTGATTTAAATGTAATTTGGACCTGTCTGCAAGAAACTTGTTGATATACTGAAGCATCTTGTATATGAATCAATAACAACTACATATTTTTTATCTTTAATTATCCTGTTTTTCATATAACTTCATTTGAAATTTTTTTCTGACAGAAACTTGGCAAGTTTATTTGCAGCTTAACTTAGTTATTAAGTGTATTGTTATTGCTGTAATAATTTATTAGATGCATTATGATTTTGCAAACAGTGCAGTAAGAAATGTTTTCATGGTATTGCTAGCTCCTGAAGGAGAGGAGTTTTCCTTAACTCTGACATGAAGGTCATGAATTATTAGCAGCCTTTGGAATTGTATTTTCCTAGGCTGATGTTGATATGGTGGTAACCTTGGCAAGAGCACATTGGCTTTTTTCTCAGGGTTAATCTCTTTTTTTGAAAGGTACAGCAAGGTGAGCAAAGGATGGTTTACATTTCTTACAGATGCTTTAACAAAGGTTATTTTGCTATAGATCTTTATGGGAAATAGTGAAAAGGAATTCATGATAGCATTGCCATCAGCAATGCCTTCAGGTCTCTAATTTTTGTCTTGCTAGATTGTCTTATTCAACAGCTTAAAAGGGAAGTTTAGGTGGGAGCTCTGTGACTGTTAAGTTACAGGCAAAGTTGCAGCATTGAAACTGGTGGGATAGAAACCTAGAAAAATGAAAATGGCAGTATTTTTTAGACTGACAGATTCTTTTTTTCTCAAGGACTTAGCTTCTGCTAGTAGTCAGAAGAGTAATTAAAATCTGCTAAAAGTCTGCCCATGTTAGAGTGGAAAAGGAATTGGACTCCCTTTCTAGATACTTGAGGGTACCTAATTACACAGAACTAAAAAGCCATAAGCTTAATGCAGAAATGAAGTTTGCAGGTTTTTAGCCTCTGAAACAAGGTCTACTCAAAAGGTTACCTGTCTGATATAAGAGCTGAGGCTAGTCACAAGACAGTAAAAAAATCTGTCTAAGAGTAGAGTCTGCAAGAACACTCTCCTGCATTTAGAAGAGGGGCAATTGCTGCAGAAAACTCATTTGTTTTGCTTCAGAAAAAAAGAATCTACTTCAAAGTTGGGCAGGCTTTTTCTGCAGCACTTGAAAGGCCATCACAGGAAGTGTACCTTACATGCACTTCTTTGTCTGCTTCTTGGCACATAGTTTGCTCCTCCATGTCATCTTCTGAATTTCTGTCTTTGTGATGGTCCTGGTAATTGGAGGCAGAGGGCTTAAAGGCTGTAAAAAGTTACCTTGGTGGCTCGGTCCAGTATTTGGTTAAGGAGATGATGTTACATTTGCCATTCAGAGGAGTGTGTTTTTTATAACGAAAAGCCACTTCCAAAGGAAACTTGGGAAGTTTCCAAAGGAAACTGAGCATCTTAGAGAGGTAGAAGAGGCTTGGACCTTTGCAATTCTCCTTCTGGCTTGCAGTCTTGAGCCTGCTGCTAGAATATTACTTCTTCAAAGAAGTTCTTCAGTTCTTCAAAGAGCTGCCAAGATGGATCGGTATCTTTCAGTCATTTAACAAGAGACTTGAAATGTTTACAGTTCTTTTGTTTTGTATTTTACAGGCAGATTTTAAACTGATGTGTGATAATGCAATGACTTACAACAGACCAGATACTGTTTACTACAAGCTAGCCAAGAAGATACTGCACACAGGCTTTAAGATGATGAGCAAAGTAAGAGACCTATTAAAAACAAAAAGCAGAAACCTTGGGGGTTTTTATGTTGCCATACTTAAAAGGAACAAAGTAACAATGGTAAATGTTGTTTCATCCATCTTTGATGATTTATAGCAGTGCCAGTTAGTGCTGCTTTATTTAAGGGCTCAATGCCATTCGTGTTATAACCCAGGAATTTTTACTTATTTCTCAACTTTACCTGCACCACTGAAGTCTGTAAGAGCTTCTATCAGTGCAAGCAGTTAAGATCCACATATATGGAACTCTACTGTAAAATACTACTTCTGGCTGACACTTTGAAAACAAGATCTCATTTAAGCTTTATTTCTTCATAAAAAGAAAGCACTAATTTTTTCAAGATGTTGGGTGTGGAGGAGTTTTCAGAGGTGTCACGAATACTTTTTACTCAAGTACAGTTGTTGGCTTATCAAAGGAAGATTTTTTGGGAGCTGCTCTGTGTGTGTGTGTGTGCGTGTGTGTGTGTGTATGTTTTACAGTGATGGTAAGTTTTGTGTAAAATAGTTGTTTTTGCATATGCAGTTTGTTTGTTTGTTTGTTTCTCTCTTGATAGTTGGGCTGCAGAAATTCTGATGCCATGCTACCATGACCAAATCATGTTGCATCGCCATTGGAAACGAGACAATAAGAACAAAATAAGGCCATGGCCATTCCCATCCCATCCCATCCCATTATCATAGCATCTTGGCTATGAGGGAAAGGTTAAGTCCCTGCCGCTCTGTCCTTTCTGATTCTAGGAACGGCTGTTAGCTTTGAAGCGCAGCATGTCGTTTATGCAGGACATGGATTTTTCTCAGCAGGCAGCTCTTTTGGGTGATGAAGACACAGCAGTTGAAGAACCTGTTCCTGAAGTTGTTCCTGTACAAGCAGAGACTACCAAGAAATCCAAAAAGCAAAATAAAGAAGTTATTAGGTAAAGGTTTTAACGGGCATGCTTACTGGCTTGTTGCAGCTTTTGCAGTATTAGACAGCAGCAGAGAACTGAGGAAAAAAACTCAGCATTTTTCCTTGAGTTCCATAGGATAAATGGGCAATTTTATTTGTTTATTTATAGAACTTGTTTAATAACCCAGTTTAATAACCCTAACTTAAAGCAAGCAATTCAAAAGATGAGTGCATATTCTTTCAAACACTTAAAATTAATGTCTGTAGAGATTTTTTCATTTTTCTATATATCTGTATTAAATAATGAGTCGTTTCTTCTCATGATGCTTTAAAATGTTACTTTATTTTGGATATAGCTACAAATACCATTTGCATTTTGTCCCTTTTTTTCCTTTCTTAAAGTAGTCTCATCAAAATGTAAGAGGTTCTTTCCAGGAGGGCAAAGTGGCCCCAAATCAGTGAGTGATTTTATTTAACTTTAATCTTGTGTGGCAGGTACACAGGTACAGGAAATTATTTCTGGAACAGATGATAACCTCTCTCCAGTGAAATCTTATTAAGCTCCTTGGTAAAATACATTGCTAGTACAATAGTAATCCTCCAGCTAATAGGTGGAGGCGTGCCACAAATTCATATTTATATAACTAAAATCTAATGTTAGGTGATTTTTTTAAATCTGAATTTAGTCAATTTATTTTATGGTATTTTAGGAGAAACCATGATATACAAGCAACTTACATTGTTCAGTGTTCTTGCATAGGCATTCAAAGATAGACTGTGAATTTAAATTGTAGAGCATTATATCAGCTGGAACTTTTTGGGGAAAAAATTCTGCAGCAGAGCATCACTAGTCATGTCATAAAGAATCAGATCATGTAGATATGTTCTGCAGGTTTCCTTTTAAATCTTAAAAGCAAAAAAAAGTGAAATATACTGTGTTTCATGTTTGTTAAAAGTGAAGAGTTCTCATCAGCCTCTTTTCATTTTTTACACTTTCAGAATTTTTGAAGTCCTTAATGCTGACTGAAGAAGTAGTAGTCTAATTTAGGGGATTTTTTTCGATGTAGAAGACTGTATCCTCAAAAATAATTTTAAACAGTAATTATCTGTGGTGGAAGCTATTCTAATGATAACATACAGAAATGAACCTGTGTAATTTGTCCTTTGTTTAATGGATTGTGGATAGAAATAACTGAAAGCACCTTTTAGTAAACAAGTCTTGAGGGGGAGGTGCTTTGGTTTTTGTTTGTATTTTTTTAGAAGACAATTTGGTTTGTGTGGTGTCTGGCATTAATTCTTGCATAAACTCTGCCACAGGAGTAACTTTGTTATTTGTCATGGAGCAAGAAATTGAGACTGCCAAACCATACAGTGTGGCTCTGTCTTTAATATCTACCTTAATATACAGTTCAGATAGTTAAAAATTATGACCTTTGATTTTATCCTGGTACCAGTTTCTCAGCCATCAGTTGTAGTATAGGTCTACTTTCTGTTCTTCTCAATATTTATGTAACTTTAGTAGTTGGAATTAATTTGTTTTTTTTCTAATTAACTTGAACTTTTAAATACTTGTATTTTTTGCATCTGTAGGACTGATACTGTATTTTTTGATGAACAATAAGACCCTTAAAGGGGAAAATCAAGCCTAATAGCAGACATTTTTTGCCTTCATGTATCATGGTCACAAACAGAGAAGGAGTTGAAGTCAATGTTTGCAAAGTGTTAAAGCAGCTTAGAACCCTGTATAGAGGAAAAAGTGAGTTGATTGCATGAACATCCTAATGTTCAAATAGTTTTTGAAAATTTTGTTTAGGATGTTGCAATCTTCTGAACATTCTCTCAAAGTTCTTGTCCTTTAAGTATTCTGTTGTATGTGATAGAAAGTGCCAGTTGTTGAGGAGTTTCCTGGTATGTACACCCTTTCTTAAAGTTTCAATGGAACAAAATAGTATAACACATTTGTCTTGTAATAGTATGATCCTGTGATCTTTTTATTGTCTTTAATAGCAAAACTTACTTGTGTATCGGATCTGAATCTCTATACAGAGAGAAATTCTTAGCTAAGCAAATGGAAGAAGATAACCCAGGAGAGAAAAATGGATTTGGTGTGAGGAGATGCTCTACCCAGTACCTAAGGTGTTTGGCCCTAGTGTCTAATGTCCATATAATACCTGAAATACTTTGATGTACAACACTTATTTTATATATAAAATATAATGAAGACTGCCATATTCTATGATATCTTCACAACTCTCTTTATGATACTACCTTTTTCTGATTTTATGTGATAGCTATGTCCTGTTCCATCCTTGGGTATGCTTATTTAGTACGATTTTATTGGTTTGGAGCTTTTATGCAAAGGGATCTACTGAAAGATAGATGTTAAATTCACTATTTTCAATTACAAGGAGTTGTGTGATTGATACAGATTAGGAATGCTGATTGCCAATACTAAAAAGGATAGGAATTAAAGGACCCCCTATTGGACTGGGATTTTTGTCCTATTCTGCAAGCAGCTATGACATAATCATCATAAATGCAGCATGTTGGGTTTTTTCTCTGATAAGCAACAATTTCTATCCCTCATTACATAATTTCTTTCCTGCATCTTCCTGTTAGGTATTTTTGAAAATAGCATATTCATGCATGGGAGAGACTAAGGATGCATAGAGCATTCACCTTGTATTAATGCCAGTTTTACTCCCAGTCTCTGTTTTGTACTTCATTTATACTTCCTTTTCATCAAGGTACAGAAACAATTAAATTTTTGAAGTTAAGTAGTTTGATAGTTCACAGCTTCTGCTGCAAAAACTTCATAATATGATTCTAATTCCACTTAAATGCTGAAGTAGACTAACACTGGGAGAAGAGTGGGACTGATTGTTCTATTAAGCAAAGCCAGAATTCAGCCCTTTGTTTTGTTTCAGCTTTTAATTTCTACAGCTCTTCTTCTTCTCTTTTTTAGCTGCATTTTTGAACCTGAGGGGAATGCGTGCAGCCTGACAGACAGCACTGCTGAAGAACATGTCCTGGCACTAGTGGAACATGCAGCAGATGAAGCTCGGGATAGGATCAATCGATATCTACCCAACAGCAAGGTCTACTGCACATGGCAGTTTGCAGTTCCAGTTTGTGCCTGACTACTGAATGCTTTGTTTCACATTAGGAAACAGGCTTTACTGTTAGGCCTTCTGAGACTGGAACATCTGGGATGTATGTTCTGTGTGGAATACCTATACCACTGTTCTCTATCATTTAGTTTCCACTGAAAGCCACTGTAGGGGGTCCTAAGTGGATCTCAGGAGCTATTGTGTGCTGAAAATCTTTGGAAATTCACTTGCAGGAAACAGTGAAATGTTCAATCTTGAATTGATGCTCTTTGCATTGAAAGTGATTAAAATAACATCACACTTGTCTTATTGTTGCAACCTCAGAAAAAGTAAATTATGGCATAGGTTGAAGGGCTGTTAGGATTCCCCGTCTCCTCCCTGCCTTGAGAATTAACATATTTTTAGTGTTAAATTACTGTTTTTAATGAGGAGAGTTTGTAAACTCTTGTAGTTTTGTATTTACACGTAGTAGCTCTCAGCTGTAGCGTGAGTACCAAATATAAAGATCTTTTTTGACGAGGTTTAGGTAGCAAGTTTGACAGTCCTGAATGTCATTCTGATGTTCCACGTATTTTGGTTTTGTGCTCTTCCATGGGTTAGAAGGACAAGCTTGGCGGTGCTGTTGGTGCAGTTTTCTCTGAAGGATCATTTTTTTTAGCTGTGGGTTTTTTAGCTCTGTGATGATGGTGGTGGATTCCTTCATTTCCTTATGCTAGGGTTGGAGCGAATGCTCCGGGCATTCACTATAGATCTGTACTGAGATACATTTACTCTCTTTCCCTTGAATTTTATGGAGACTTATTCCCACCTTTGCTCCCATTTCTCATCTGTCACTCTAGTTGCCGCTGCAGTTGAGAAAAGAATCAGGATGTGTCCACATCCTGTATTTTCCACATCTTTAAAAACTATTGCAGAAGAAACTTTACTCTGAAGCAAAAGTAGTGTTGTGTCTTCAAACTTAAATGTCCATTTCTGGGGCAGTGGTCCTGATTATGCAGTGAATTTAGACTCAACTTACGAAGTAAAAACTGGAAAGATTAATGGGTGAAGACTTAGCTTCAATGTATTTCTGTTTCTTTGGATAATTAGAAGACTTGCTAGGATTGAAGACTATTTGAAACCTACAACGTAAGAGTGGCTTTTAAAATCTCTTCAAAGCCGTACCTGTCTTTCATGCTGATGCAGTTTTGCACTGTTCATGGAAGTTTCTCAAGGTGTGCAACTCTTAATTGTTAAGGCTGTTAAATCAGCTTGACAGCCTCACTGCATGTCCCACTGAATTTAGGTAACACTGGCATGTTCTTACAATTCATTGCTAACTTTTGTCATCACTTGAAGATATTGTTAATTCTCTTTCCAGCATCTCTCACCTCTGTTTTTATTGTATGCCAATATTAGCTTTGGCTCCTGTACAGAGAAAGTTTTAAACTTTTTCAGATGGAGGGGGATAAAAAAAATAGGAGAGATGTATTGTTGATTTCTTTGGAAGTATTTGCTAATCTTTTTGTAGGGAGAGAACAGATTTCATTTTCCCTTTATATTGAGAGATTAGGGTAATTTTTTTCTCAATTCATGTAAAGTCAGTTTCTGACATTAGCTTTGCTTGTTGCATCAGATCTGGCTTTACAGACCCTGGTGTGCTCTGTCATCTTTCTCACCTGTCTTTAGCATTGTGCTTGTCTGCTTCAATAGGTCTGCCACAGCACTTCTTCCTCTTGAAGAATTTGGTAATGTGTTCATAAAAGTACTTCTAATTAGAGAAAGTTGTGAGTGAGACATGAAAACAAGCAGTTCAATCTACATTTGAAAATACACAGTGACTTTGTTTGTGAATGGGAGTTACAGTTCTGCTTCTAAAAAGAATGTGTGTACTAGACTTAGCAGTCAGAAAGACTGGCTCTGTGCTAATGATAATAGAATTGGGTTTGTCTTGGGTGAAAACTTTAGATCTGATTTAGAAAGATGAATAAGGTGTTATATAGATGATGTATGAACTTCTGCTCCTGAGTCTTCTGTTCTGAAACTCTTGCTAGGTGGTGTTAAATAGTTGTGACCCAAGGTTCTCTGTATGAAAAAAGGGATACTAAAGTGCAATATCTTAATGCAGCTAAAAATGCTTTTTATAGTTTTCTCTGTAAATGGGCAACTCGTCCTTTGAGTGTGAACAGTTCTGAATTATTCCTCCTGTGTCTTTCTGGTTCTATTCACAGATTGGTTATCTGAAAAAAAATGGAGATGGAACTTTATTATTTAGTGTAGTAAATTCATCTGATCCAGAAGCAGAAGGTAAAAGCCATACTCTTTCAAGCAAACATATCTAGTCTTGAATGTTTTAACAGATTTTGAAGTCTTATCTGTAGATACAGATCCTGTGTAGTATAGATGAGTTTTTAAATTGTTTTTAATTAAAAAAAAAAAATGTATTATTTTCATTTGTTATTTCCCAAATCATTTCCCCAAACACCCCAAAGATGTTTGCCTTCCATATTTTAACTCTTCAGATGCTTTGTTTTACTGATGCTAACAATGAGAAGATAAAATAATATCTCCTTGTAAACACTTAAGCATTGCTACAACTTTATAAAGAACTTGGAAGACAAACTTTTACTGCAAGTACACTGTAGTGTTAATATCTAATGACAAAAGGTGAATGAAAGTGCTGCAGTCCTATGTAAATATGCAATGCACAGATGGAAATTTAGAATAATTTTTTACCTCTTTATTACCTAATTTAAATCATTAGCTAAATTTCTGTTTTAAATTTATGAGGTTTTGCTCAATTTCTTTTCTTTAGTTCCTTGATCTTTTCTCTCTTTTATTTTCCTGTTACTATTATGTTATTTATATTGTTTTATGCTTTTCCTTTGCTTTGATTTCAAACTCAAGATGCAGAAGTATTGAAAATTTGTGATGAATGAAATGCCAGTTTTTTTGGTGCTGAGTGTCATGTTGATTTAGCACTTCCTTCTCTGCACCTTTTGAGATTAGAATTTTTTCACAGCTTTCCTCTTGTTTCACTGATGAATATATTAATGCTTTTGACTAATCACATTGAGAGACACAAGCCTGTTAAAGACTTTTTCATTTGGTAGTAAATTTTTCTGGAATTAAATTGAGCATTTTGGCTGCTATCCATGCCTATTACCTATTTCTGGGGAAAAAAAAAGGTGATTTAATGCCTCTGAAATTATGCCACTGCAAATTGAAGGAGTGATGGTAATGGATTTCTATAAACAAACAACCACTTAACCACAACATAAGAGACTGCTTTTATCACTTCAGTTACATCTAGATCTAGAAAGTTTGTGAATCAGCTACTAAAATAATTACAGATGATGCTGTATACTTTAAAAGTGAAATAACTGAAGTAAGCCATAGATCATGTGAATATGACATGGAAGCATATTTATAGCTTGTGTTTGAAATTTAAGTGGAGAACCTGAATTACAGTACCTACCCTTAATGTATAGTTTAAAAGACATTTAGTCTTTATGTTAATTACAGCTCTAAAATAGCAAATTCTAATTATTTGTCACAAATTGTAAACATGAAATGCTTTTCTAAGCCTTCTTTTAAATCAAATTGTTAGAGGAAGAAACTCATCCAGTGGATCTGAGTTCACTGTCAAGCAAATTATTACCTGGCTTCACTACGCTGGGCTTCAAAGATGAACGAAGAAATAAAGGTAAATCACTAAAGACTGTGTTTTAACTTTGTGTTTATTAAATGTTCAGGCAATTACTTGATATAAAATAATTGCAGTTTATATCTGTTTCTATATGAAAATTTACTTGGTTATTTTTATAATGTATAGCAATTCCATTAACAACAGAATACAGTTTTTATTAAATAGAATTTTTTGCTTATTAAATGTAATTTAATTAGCAGTTTATGGATTAATATTTTACCTTAGTGTTATAGCCACAATAGATGATTTCCAATAACGGTTGTCCACTTTCTCCAGGGGAAATAGTTTTTCCATAGTAATTGCACTTACAGTTGAAAAACAACTTCCAGTCATTTGCATTTTTGCAGACTGGAATTTTTTTTTCTGTTATTATTGACAGTTTTTAATAGCTTCTAACCTGCTGTCCAGAAACTGACTGGCAACCAACAGTAAAGTAGATGCACACAAAGTGTAGAAATACAAAAGGGAATGTGGCCATGAACTCTTTTCTTCTCTGAGTGGTGTGGATAACTTAGTTCTTGATTTTTCAGTAGTAAAGTATGTTTGTTTATATGGTTAAAATAGTTGTGCCGATTCTAGAGTCTGGAAGTGTCCTTGAGATACTGCTCTTGCTTTCAGTTGGAGAAAAAATACATGTCACTTTCTGTATCTGTTTCAGAAAACACAATCTTTTTCTTTTTTCCCCGTGTGATCTTCGACACTTGTGCTAATCATTTGTTGTGTTTTTTACCTGTGTAGTAACCTTTCTTACCAGTGCCAATACAGCACCTTCCTTGCAAAACAACTCTATATTTCATGATTTGAAACCAGATGAGATGGAGCTCCTATACTCAGCATATGGTGATGAAACTGGAATCCAGTGTGCCTTAAGGTAAGGGCTTCCTTATTAGGAGGGCTAACTTCTCATAGCAATTTTTTGCAAAGCAATTTAAATTAGATCTCAACTAAGAGCCTCCAAATCCTGATTGTTTTTGTAAAACTTATTTTTAAAATAAATCACTATAAAATTTGAAGCTACCTTTCATCCTTCTTGGTTGGTTTTTTGGGTTTTTTGTTTGTTTTCTTTTTGGTTTTTTGGCAGTGGAGAAAGTTTTGGGGGGGGGGGTCCATTTGTCCTTTTAAGCTACTATATTTTATTGCAGAGTTTTTATGGGTCTTCAACCACAGTATATTATAGTTACCACAGATGTAGTGTTTTACTTTAAACCCAGCAGTAAATAATTTTAAAAGACGAGTTATATATTTCAGTGGCTTTTAAAAGAATGATGTTTTTTAAGGGTTTTCAAAAGAGTTAAAGTTACTTGAAAAGAAAAATGCTACATATCATTAAATTGTTTATCTTGGAGGGGAAGAAATAATCTCAAGCTTTTTATCCCTTGTGGGTTTTTTTTAACCCACTATAACCTACCATCAGTGATAGTTCAAGTCAAAATTTGCTAGTACTTGTGAGAAACGAAGGGAAGGAAGACAGGAAGTTGCAGACTTCCTTTACTATTGAAAGAAAAAGCTCTATGTCCTGATGGCCTTAATTGATTTCTGAAGAAGCATAAAAGAGTTAAAATATGCTTTCCCAAATACACTGCATTACACCCACACTTTTTCCTTTTTTTTTTTAAGTTGAAGTAGTTTTTACAAAAGTAAACATTTTCTGTAATGCTTACCTCCATTCCTGCTAGCTTACAGGAATTTGTGAAGGATGCCGGAAGTTACAGCAAGAAAATAGTTGATGATCTTCTGGACCAGATCACTAGTGGCGACCATTCCAAAACTATTTATCAGCTAAAGCAGGTGTGTCCTGGGTTCACTGAAGTGGCACAGATTCATCAGAATAAGAATGGACCTATTGGCTTTTTAATACTGTGTGAGATGCTTTGTTTTCCACTGTCAGTTTAAGCAGTGCAAGCTTGGCTGTTCAAGCAACCATAAACCAAGTTAGAGACTGAATTAATCAATGAAAGAGGAATCCTTTTCTCTGGCTGGGTCAGTTCTCCAACGTGGTTCACTGTGTGACTGCAGAAAGGAGGAAGCAGGAGATGCAGCATAGCAGGGACCAACCAACCAACTGGATGGAGTTTGGGCAGCCTTGTCACTCACAGACTTCTGAGTTACATTGCAATGCTTTTGTTAAGGTTTTGGGTTTTTTCGTAATTGAAAAGCAAAATATATTTCTCGTGGAAGGATTAATTATTTGGAACATGGAAGTAAAATTAAAAACAGATTAATTATCACTGTACCAGGTGTCTGTTACCCCTCAGTGCTAACTTTTACGTTCATGTAGTGTCTACAGGAAAAGCTTTTAACTTATTTACAAAAGCTCTTTCCTGATGAGATGCATTCTAAGATTGGAGAAGACAGATTTCTCAGAAATGTGTAAGATTCTAGTGAGAATGATTGCATTCAAAAATAAGCTAAAAATTGCAAAATTTCTTAAGATAAATTTCATGTCATCTTCACTTTGGAAGCCACTCTTAGTTTGAAATAATTGTCTGCTATTTAAAATACTGACACTCTGAAAGACTGAAGAATAAAGAAAGGGAAGGAGGGTGGGAAGACGGAAAGTACTTAGGCTTCCTGACATGGTGGAAATAAGAGTATCCTACATCTTTGCACATTTAGAAGTGGAATAGGGTGGGTGGTGTTTGGAAATAATGAAAAACACTGACGATTCCTTAGAATTTTCTGTGTGATTTTTTCCTTATGGGAAAAAGATGGTACATATAACAGGAAATCTTTTACATTAGTTCAAAAAGTTAAGATCCAATATTTTGAATACTCTGCTACATATAGAAATGTATATATGCAACATAGTCAACTTAATTTTAAAATAAAATGTGCCTTTGCCTTTTACCACATATTTCTATGAATGTTGTTCCAGGTGAGAATTTCTGAAGACCTCTCGAAGGGTCAATGGCTATTTACACTTGAAAATGCTGTTCAGTTGTGACATACAGGGATATCCGCTGATTTTACACAATTAAGTGTGTTTCAGTGATCATATACATGGTGTTTTATGCTTGAGCATTTTGTACTGCTGCATTTGAGTAAGAGTTAGTAGCTCTGAAAGTACAACCCTGAATGATTTGTGATCAGAAGTTACTGAAGTAATCATGAAGATACTGCATTTGAATATAAAGTTTATGAGCAGAAGAAATAATTAGAATGCATAATACAAAAATATTTGAGAACAGCAACTGTTGCATTCTAATTGCATTACAGATGTGTGAAGTTAGCTGTCTCTTGCTTCTTTTTGTGTGTGGTTTGAATAGACTTGAAATGGTACAAGAAAGTTATCTTTCTCATGTGTTGAATATAAGCAGTTACTGGCATTCTTTCTTTCCAGAGGCGAAACATCCCAGTAAAACCACTGGATGAAGTTAAAGTAAGTTATGCTAATACTGTCTTTGTTTGGAGCCTTTAACTGGGAAAAGCGTTTTGGCATTTAAAGTAGAGAAAGTTATGTTCTCTGAGCTTGCAACATTCAAATTATTTTATTTAATGTGCCTCTGTTCTGTATGGTAATACAGAAAAGATTGATAAGTGGAATATATGAGAAAGGAGAGGCTTTAGGTTATTCCTAGAGAGGCTGTCCTGTTTAGTTACAAATTATTGACATGACTGTATGTGATTGTCCTAGACAGGAGATGGTCTTCATTTTTTTGTGAATGTTCTACTCAAACATCACAGAATGTGACAGCTTTCTTTGATGGCCCAAGACCTCATTGTGGAAAACCAGTAAATTACACAAACGTTCTCCAGGAACATTCTTAGTAAATATAAGCTATGAAATGCTAAGATCTAAAGTATTTCTTTGTTCTTTAGGTTCTGCCAGTTCTTATAAAAGAGGAACACAAGTTGCGTAATACCTGTCTGGATTCTTCCAAACAGATTATGGTAAAGTGGTTGTGGGGTAGGGGAGGGAAACAAAAGGGAAAAAAAAAAAAAAAACCAACCAAAAAGTAGTATTGAGACATTGTTTTGTTTCAGTGCACAATCTGAGGTAAAATACTAAAATTACATTATCTAGAATAAGGTTGCAGTACTGAAAATGAATCCTCTCATATTCAGTCTGTTTTGGTTTGTGGCTTTATTGTTCTTCAGCTTATTTCAACATGCATAACTAAGTCCAAGAGGCAGAAAGATAACACAGGGATCCGAAAAAGGTACTTGATCTGCTGGTCAATATTTGAGGTTTAGCCTGCTGCAAAATTGGAAAAACTCCATTAATATTAATGAGTTTTGCCACATCCATTGAAAATATCTATTAGAAAGTATGGGTATATAATGCATGTCTTATGCTTTTACAGCTACTAATCAAATCTTTCTTTAGCTGGTACTGGTTTTATCTTGAAAATTATTTGTGACATCAGAAGATATACACTGCATTCCGTGGCAGTTCACATAAAAATCATATGAATTGCATTATAGCAACTAAAAAAAATCATAGTTTTATAAATATTCCTTATATTTTATGGAAGAGTGTGGATTTCTCCAGAAGGTGACTGGTTAAGTTATTTCATATAAGTGCTAGGTTTCATTTTCATATTTCTAAAAGATAATACCTGGTTGTGTGTTTACCTGTCTCATTTCTCCTGCTGGATCAGGCATCCTCAGAGATTTCCCTTAGAATGGGTTTTGAAGCTTAGTGACTCTGATTTCTTCCTTTGTGCCATTACGTTAGCCATATTGCAATGGATACGGAAAGAAAGGGAGTTGTAGAGTGCAGGCTGTATTTCATTATCCAAATGTGTAGGAAAAATACTAGAGAGACACATTCCAGCTAATACTGTGAAGGAGGCCCACTGTACCAAAAAATTCAATAGATCCGATGTTCACATATGGAGAAGATGAGGGACGCTGGTAGTACTTGCAGCTGCTGGGGTTCTACAATGAGCCATGGGTGAGTGTGTGAGTTTAAGCAGTCCTTATCATGAGATAAAAGACTCGGACTACTGTGCACATCCCTGGCCATTCATGTGACTGGTCTGTCCAGGAACCTTTTTGAGCTGTCTCTGAATTGCGGGTTAGCCAAGATGGTTATGGATGCTCCAGTCTCAGGTGTTGAGATAACACTTCTGAGAGTGGATTTGTGCTTAAACATTGTAAAGTTAACATGACAGCTTGTGACTCTCGCTAATCTTTCTGTTTCTTGCATTTTAATAGGTTGGAGAATCTGCTGGAGACAGTAACACTTCTGACTTGGACTTTCTCTCCATGAAGCCCTATTCAGATGTATCTCTCGATATTTCTATGTTAAGTTCGTTAGGTAGGTAACTAAATATACAATACATCAGTTACGGTTTAGTTGTACCATATAGACAAAATGACAGCTGGATTTGCCAAGACTAAAAAAAGTGTTTGAAAAGTAGTAATAAGTATACATTTGACATAGGTCTGGGGTTGATAAATGAAACCTTGCTGTATTTTTCATTTGAGACATCCTTGTGTTATCCAAGCTAACTTTTCCTGTGCAGCTGAAGAAAACAAAGTATTTGTACCTCACTATTTTGATAGCTTTGCTTGTATTTCTTGTGTTCATAATAACATAAATTTTAAGAATCAGTGTGAAGCTTTCATTCAGAAATTATGTTGCTTCATATGATGTCTTTTAAAATAAATTGGGAATTACGTAAGTATGTGAAACCCGATCATATTGCCACTCAGAATATCCCAGAACAAAAGTCAGAAGAAACTTCTGGTGCTCGATAGACTTTATCTTCAGTTCTGTAAAATAATTTGGATGCTATTTCAAATACATACCTTTGATAGTTATCCTTTAGATACCACAAGAAGTACTGCCATTTCTGCAGGCAACTGAGCTGGTCAAATGTCTCCAAAATATCATCCAAGCAAACAACCTACTTATGTTTTAAGGTATTTTAAATTCTGAATGTGAAAGAGACCAAGCTCTATCGATTATGAAAACAACCAAACTAATTGAAGACTTAAAGGGAAAAAAGATTTCTGCAAATTTCTCACATAGGTGCAGTTTGAAAGGCAATTAAAAGCTCTGATTATGCTGTCTCACTAATTTTATTGCAGTTCAGTAAACATTGAATAAATACCCATTTTATAGATAATGTTTAGACATATCAGTCTTACTATGTATTTCATGCACCACTGAAAGCTGCTTATATTTTCTTCTTTGGCCTTTCTATAAATAATCATACTGCTAGATTAGTTACCTTCCAGAGTGAGTTTATGACATTACTTCTTATAATTCTTGCAAATTTAACATTTAAGAAAGAGGAAGGGAAGGAGTTTGTCTTCCTGTGTAAAGTTGAGGGAATTTTTCTTAGGTCTTCATATGAAAGAATAGCATATATTGGCACATACATCCAGTTCTTTCCAACTTCACTTTAATTTGGCTTAGTGCAAAATCAGTGTAGCTGGAGAAGATACTGTTCTTAGAACCTTCTGTGATGGGGATATCTTTGCCTCCATAGGTTTCATATTCTGTTTTAACTGTATTTTGAGTTAGATATTTAAGTGATCTTCTTGCTGACTGTCTTTTGCCACAAACTAAATTTGTTATTTACTGAGAGGGTGGTGAGGCACTGGCACAGGTTGCCAAGGAAAGTTGTGGATGCCCCTTCCCTAGAAGTGCTCAAGGTGAGGTTGGATGGGGCTTTGAGCAGCCTGGTCTGGTGAAAGCTATCTCTGCCCATGGCAGGGAGGTTGGTTGGCCTTTAAGGTCCCTTCCAACCCAGGCCAGTCTGTCCATGTGTGGCATTTAACAGCTAAGGGAGACAAATTAAGCTCTTACTGATGTTTAAATACTGAGAGTCAGTTCAGTTTCAGCCATTTC